>NW_010356881.1:14537-18442 GCF_000414095.1 Morus notabilis | reverse complement strand
CCCCGTTTCGACACCAAAAGTTGTCGCCATTGCAGTGGCGATTGTAGAGTGCGAAGAGAGCTTCGATATGACTGATGATGCGCCCTGCTACGACACCAACAGTTGTCACCGTTCCCGTGGCAGCATTAGAGCGTGAAGCGAGCTTCGATCTAACTGCTGATGGGCCCCATTTCGACACCAAAAGGTTCCCGTGGTGGTTGTAAGGCGCGAAGAGAGCTCGATCTAACGGATGATGAGCCCCGTTCCGACACCAAAAGTTTTCACATTAACTTGGGAGTTGTAGATCACGAAGAGAGCTTCAATCTAACGGTTGATGGGCCCCGTTACGACCCCAAAAGTTGTTACCATTCCCGTGGCTGTTGTAGAGCGCAAAGAGAGCTTCGATCTAACGGGTGATGCTGTTATGAAACCAAAAGTTGTCCCTGTTCCAGTGCCGGTTGTTGAGCGTGAAGAGAGCTTCAATCCAACGGTTGATGGGCCCTGTTACGACTATGAAAGTTGTCACCGATGTAGATCGTGAAGAGAGCTTTGATCTAATGACTGATGGGCCCCGTTACGACACCAAAAGTTGTCATCATTCCCATGGAGGTGGTAGATATAACGGATGATTGGCCCCGTTACAACAATAAAAGATGTCGCCATTCCCGTGGTGGTTCTGGAGCGCGAACAGAGATTAGATCTAACGGTTGATGGGCCCCGTTACGCACCAAAAGTTTTGAGCGTTCCTGTGGCCGTAGTAGATTGCGAAGAGAGCTTTGATCTAACGGCTAATGGGGCCCGTTACGACGCCAAAAGTTGTCGCTATTTTCGTGGCAGTTGTAGAGGGCGAAGAGAGCTTTGATCAGACGGATTATGGGCCTTGTTACGACACCAAGAGTTTTCACCGTTCCTGTGCCAATCGTAGATCGGTATCAGAGCTTTGATCTAACGGTTGATGGGCCCCGTTACGAGACCAAAAGTTCTCGCCGTTCCGGTGGCAGTTGTAGATCACGAAGAGATGTTCACGCCGTTCTGTCGGTATCAGAGCTTCGATCTAACGGCTGATGGGCCCCGTTACGAGACCAAAAGTTCTCACCGTTCCGGTGGCAGTTGTAGATCATGAAGAGACGTTCTCACCGTTCCGGTGGCGGTTGTAGATTGCTAAGATTGCTTTGACCTAACGGCTGTTGGGTCCCGTTACGACCAAAAGTTGTCACCGTTCCCGTGGTGGATTTAGAGTGCGAAGAGACCTTTGATCTGACAGATTATGGGCCCCGTTACGATAATAAAAGTTGTCGCCGTTCCCATGGCCTTTGTAGAGTGCAAAGAGAGCTTCGATCTGAGGGATTATGGGCCCCGTTATGACACCAAAAGTTGTCGCTGTTCCCGTGGCAGTCGTAGAGCACGAAGAGAGCTTCGATCTATTGGCTGTTGGGCCCCGTTACGACACCAAAATTTGTCATCCTTCCCGGGGCGGTTGTAGAGCGCGAAGAGAGCTTTGATCTGACAGATTATGGGCCCCGTTATGACACCAAATGTTGTCTCCGTTCTCGTGCCAGTCATAGATCGGGAAGAGAGGTTTGATCTAACGGCTGATGGGCCCCGTTACGACAACAAAATTTGTTGCCGTTCCCGTGCTATTTGTTGATCACGAAGAGAGCTTCGATCTAACGGCTGAGGGGCCCCGTTACGACACCAAAAGTTGTCATCGTTCCCCTAGCGGCGGTAGAGCGTGAAGAGAGCTTTGATCTAACGGCTGATGGGCCCTGTTACGACGCCAACAGTTGATGTCGTTCCTGTGACGGTTGTAGGGTGCGAACGGAGCTTTGATCTAACGGCTGATGGGCCCCGTCACGACACCCAAAGTTTCGCTGTTCCCGTGGCAGTTGTAGATCACGAAGAGAGCTTCGATCTAACGGCTGAGGGGCCCCGTTACGACACCAAAAGTTGTCATCGTTCCCCTAGCGGCGGTAGAGCGTGAAGAGAGCTTTGATCTAACGCCCGATGGGCCCCGTTAGGACACCAAAAGTTTTCACCGAAAATGTGGCAGTTGTAGATCGCGAAGAGAGGTTCCATCTAACGGCTAATGGGCCTCATTACGACACCAAAAGTTGTTATCGTTCCCGTGCCATTCGTAGATCGTGAAGAGAGCTTCTTCGATCTAACGGTTGATAAGCCCCGTTATGACACCAACATTTGTCGCCCTTCCCGGGGCGGTTGTAGAGCGCGAAGAGAGCTTTGATCTGACGGGTTATGGGACCTGTTCCAACCAAAAGTTTTGAGCGTTCCTGTGGCAGTAGTAGATTGTGAAGAGAGCTTCGATCTAATGGCTAATGGGGCCCGGTACGACACCAAAAGTTGTCGCTTTATTCGTGGCGGTTGTAGAGGGCGAAGAGAGCTTTGATCTGACGGATTATGGGACCTGTTCCAACCAAAAGTTTTGAGCGTTCCTGTGGCAGTAGTAGATTGTGAAGAGAGCTTCGATCTAATGGCTAATGGGGCCCGTTACGACACCAAAAGTTGTCGTTGTGTCGTGGCAGTTGTAGAGGGTGAAGAGAGCTTTGATCAGACGGATTATGGGCCTCGTTACGATACCAAGAGTTTTCACCGATCCTGTGCCAGTCGTAGATCGGTATCAGAGCTTCGATCTAACGGCTGATGGGCCCCGTTACGAGACCAAAAGTTCTCACCGTTCCGGTGGCAGTTGTAGATCATGAAGAGACGTTCTCACCGTTCCGGTGGCGGTTGTAGATTGCTAAGATTGCTTTGACCTAACGGCTGTTGGGTCCCGTTACGACCAAAAGTTGTCACCGTTCCCGTGGTGGATTTAGAGTGCGAAGAGACCTTTGATCTGACAGATTATGGGCCCCGTTACGATAATAAAAGTTGTCGCCGTTCCCATGGCCTTTGTAGAGTGCAAAGAGAGCTTCGATCTGAGGGATTATGGGCCCCGTTATGACACCAAAAGTTGTCACTGTTCCCATGGCAGTCGTAGATCACGAAGAGAGCTTCGATCTATTGACTGCTGGGCCCCGTTACGACACCAAAATTTGTCGTCCTTCCCGGGGCGGTTGTAGAGCGCGAAGAGAGCTTCGATCTGACGGATTATGGGCCCCGTTAAGACACCAAATGTTGTCGCCGTTCCCGTGCCAGTCGTCGATCGCAAAGAGAGGTTCGATCTAATGGCTGATGGGCCCTGTTACGACACCAAAATTTGTCACCGTTCCCGTGCCATTCGTTGATCACAATGAGAGCTTCGGTCTAACTGCTGAGGGGCCCCGTTACGACACCAAAAGTTGTCACCATTCCCTTGGTGGCGGTAGAGTACGAAGAGAGCTTCGATCTAACGGCTGATGGGCCCCATTACGACACCAAAATTTGTTGCCGTTCCCGTCCCATTCGTTGATCGTGAAGAGAGCTTCGATCTAACGGTTGAGGGGCCCCGTTACGACACCAAAAGTTGTCACCGTTCCCCTAGCGGCGGTAGAGCGCGAAGAGAGCTTTTATCTAACGGCTGATGGGCCTCGTTACGATGCCAATAGTTGTTGCCATTCTTGTGGCGGTTGTAGGGCGCGAACGGAGCTTTGATCTAACGGCTGATGGGCCCCGTCACGACACCCAAAGTTTCGCTGTTCCCGTGGCAGTTGTAGATCACGAAGAGAGCTTCGATCAAACAGCTGATGGGCCCCATTTTAATACCAAAAGTTTTCGCCGTTCCCGTTGTGGTTGTAGGGCGCGAAGAGAGCTTTGATCTAACGCCCGATGGGCCCCGTTAGGACACCAAAAGTTTTCACCGAAAACGTGGCAGTTGTAGATCGCGAAGAGAGGTTCCATCTAACGGCTGATGGGCCCCATTACGACACCAAAAGTTGTTATCGTTCCCGTGCCATTCGTAGATCGCGAAGAGAGCTTCTTCGATCTAACGG
>NW_010356881.1:13162-14137 GCF_000414095.1 Morus notabilis | reverse complement strand
TTTCAACACCAAACGTTGTCGCCATTCCAGTGGTGGTGGTAGGGCTCGAAGAGAGCTTCGATATAACGTCTGATGGGCCGGCCCCGTTACGACGCCAAAGGTTGTCCCCATTCCCGTGGCAGTTGTAGAGCACGAAGAGAGCTTCGATATGATGGATGATGGGCCCCGTTACGACACCAACAGATGTCATCGTTCCCGTGGCGGTTGTAGAGCACAAACAAAGATTAGATCTATCAGTTGATGGGTGCCGTTACACAACAAAAGTTTTGAGCGTTCCTTTGGCCATTGTTGATTGCGAAGAGAGCTTCGATCTAACGGCTGATGGGCCCCGTTACGACACCAAAATTTGTCGCCCTTCCCGGGGCGGTCGTAGAGTGCGAAGAGAGCTTCGATCTAACGGCTGATGGGCCCCGTTACGACACCAAAATTTGTCGCCCTTCCCGGGGCGGTCGTAGAGTGCGAAGAGAGCTTCGATCTAACGGCTGATGGGCCCCGTTACGACACCAAAATTTGTCGCCCTTCCCGGGGCGGTCGTAGAGTGCGAAGAGAGCTTCGATCTAACGGCTGATGGGCCCCGTTACGACACCAAAATTTGTCGCCCTTCCCGGGGCGGTCGTAGAGTGCGAAGAGAGCTTCGATCTAACGGCTGATGGGCCCCGTTACGACACCAAAATTTGTCGCCCTTCCCGGGGCGGTCGTAGAGTGCGAAGAGAGCTTCGATCTAACGGCTGATGGGCCCCGTGACGACACCAAAAGTTATCGCCATTCCCGTGGCGGTTGTAGAGTGCGAAGAGAGCCTCGATCTGATGCATTATGGGCCCCATTACGACACCAAAACTTTTCACCGTTACCGTGGCAATCGTAGATCGCGAAGAGAGCATCGATCTAACGGCTGATGGACCCCATTATGACACCAAAAGTTGTCGTCGTTCCCGTGCCATTCGTAGATCACGAAGAGAGCTTCTTTAATCTAAC
>NW_010356881.1:6750-12848 GCF_000414095.1 Morus notabilis | reverse complement strand
GATCTAACGGCTGATGGGCCCCGTTACGACACCAAAAGTTGTTGCCATTCCCGTGGCTGTTGTAGAGCGCAAAGAGAGCTTCGATCTAACAGGTGATGCCGTTATGACACCAAAAGTTGTCCCCATTCCAGTGCCGGTTGTAGAGCGCGAAGAGAGCTTCGATCTAACGGATGATGGGCCCTGTTTTGACTATGAAAGTTGTCGCCGTTGTAGATCGTGAAGAGAGCTTCGATCTAATGACTGATGGGCCCCGTTACGACACCAACAGTTGTCATCATTCCTGTGGTAGTGGTAGAGCGCGATGAGAGCTACGATATAACGGATGATGGGCCCCGTTATGACACCAAAAGATGTCGCCGTTCCCGTGGCGGTTCTAGAGGATGAACAGAGATTAGATCTAACGGTTGATGGGCCCCGTTACGCACCAAAAGTTTTCAGCGTTCTTGTGGCCGTAGTAGATTGCGAAGAGAGCTTCGATCTAACGGCTAATGGGGCCCGTTATGACACCAAAAGTTGTCGCTGTTTCGTGGCAGTTGTAGAAGGTGAAGAGAGCTTTGATTAGATAGATTATGGGCCTCATTACGACACCAAGAGTTTTCATCGTTCCTGTGCCAGTCGTAGATCGGTATCAGAGCTTCGATCTAACGACTGATGGGCCCCGTTATCAGACCAAAAGTTCTCGCCGTTCCGGTGGCAGTTGTAGATCACGAAGAGACGTTCCCGCCATTCCGATAGCGGTTGTAGATTGCTAAGATTGCTTTGACCTAACGGCTGTTGGGCCCCGTTACGACCAAAAGTTGTCGCCGTTCCCGTGGTAAATTTAGAGTGCGAAGAGAGCTTCGATGTGACCGATTATGGGCCCCATTACGACAAAAAAACTTGTCGCCGTTCCCATGGCCTTTGTAGAGTGCGAAGAGAGCTTCGATCTGACGGATTATGGGCCCCGTTATGACACCAAAAGTTGTCACCGTTCCCGTGGCAGTCGTAGATCATGAAGAGAGCTTCGATCTATTGGCTGTTGGGCCCCGTTACGACACCAAAATTTGTCGTCCTTCCCGGGACGGTTGTAGAGTGCGAAGAGAGCTTCGATCTGACGGATTATGGGCCCCGTTATGACACCAAATGTTGTCACCGTTCCCGTGCCAGTCGTAGATCACGAGAGAGGTTTGATCTAATGGCTGATGGGCCCCATTACGACACCAAAATTTGTCGCCATTCCCGTGTAATTCGTTGATCACGATGAGAGCTTCGATTAAACGGCTGAGGGGCCCCGTTACGACACCAAAAGTTATCACCGTTCCCCTGGCGGCGGTAGAGCGTGAAGGGAGCTTCAATCTAACGGCTGATGGGCCCCATTACGACACCAAAATGTGTTGCCGTTCCCGTGCCATTCGTTGATCACGAAGAAAGCTTCGATCTAACAGCTGAGTGGCCCCGTTACGACACCAAAAGTTATCACCATTCCCCTGGCGGCGGTAGAGCGCGGAGAGAGCTTTGATCTAACGGCTGATGGGCCCCATTACGACACCAAAAGTTATCGCCATTCCCGTGGCGGTTGTAGAGTGCGAAGAGAGCTTCGATCTGACGGATTATGGGCCCCGTTATGACACCAAAAGATCACCATTCCCCTGGCGGCGGTAGAGCGCGGAGAGAGCTTTGATCTAACGGCTGATGGGCCCCATTACGACACCAAAAGTTATCGCCATTCCCGTGGCGGTTGTAGAGTGCGAAGAGAGCTTCGATCTGACGGATTATGGGCCCCGTTATGACACCAAAAGATCACCATTCCCCTGGCGGCGGTAGAGCGCGGAGAGAGCTTTGATCTAACGGCTGATGGGCCCCATTACGACACCAAAAGTTATCGCCATTCCCGTGGCGGTTGTAGAGTGCGAAGAGAGCTTCGATCTGACGGATTATGGGCCCCGTTATGACACCAAAAGATCACCATTCCCCTGGCGGCGGTAGAGCGCGGAGAGAGCTTTGATCTAACGGCTGATGGGCCTCGTTACGACACCCAAAGTTTCACCGTTCCCGTGGTAGTTATAGATCACGAAGAGAGCGTCGATCAAACAGCTGATGGGCCCCATTTCAATACCAAAAGTTGTCGCCGTTCCCGTGGTGGTTGTAGGGCGCGAAGAGAGCTTTGATCTAACGGCTGATGGGCCTCGTTACGACACCCAAAGTTTCACCGTTCCCGTGGTAGTTATAGATCACGAAGAGAGCGTCGATCAAACAGCTGATGGGCCCCATTATGACACCAAAAGTTGTCGTCGTTCCCGTGCCAGTCGTAGATCGCGAAGAGAGCTTCTTCGATCTAACGGTTGATGAGCCCCGTTACGACACCAACATTTGTTGCCCCCCCGGGGCAGTTGTAGAGCGTGAAGAGAGCTTCGATCTAATGGCTGATGGGCCCCGTGACGACACCAAAAGTTATCGCCATTCCCGTGGCGGTTGTAGAGTGCGAAGAGAGCCTCGATCTGATGGATTATGGGCCCCGTTATGACACAAAAACTTTTTACCGTTCCCGTGGCAGTCGTAGATTACGAAGAGAGCATCGATCTAATGGCTGATGGACCCCATTATGACACCAAAAGTTGTCGTCGTTCCCATGCCATTCGTAGATCGCAAAGAGAGCTTCTTTAATCTAACGGTTGATGGGCCCCGTTATGACACCAGCATTTGCCGCCCTTCCCAGGGCGGTTGTAGAGCGCAAAGAGAGCTTCGAGCTAACGGCTGATGGGCTCCGTTTCAACACCAAACGTTGTCGCCATTCTAGTGGCGGTGGTAGAGCGCAAAGAGAGCTTCAATATAACCTCTGATGGGCCGGCCCCGATACGAGACAAAAAGTTGTCGCTAAATTCATGGCAGTTGTAGAGGGGGAAGAGAGCTTTGGTCTGACAGATTATGGGACCCGTTACGACATAAAAAGTTGTCACCGTTCCCGTGCCAGTTGTAGATCCCGAAGAGAGCTTCGATCTAACGGCTGATGGGCCCCGTTACGACAGCAAAAGTTGTTACCATTCCCGTGGCTGTTGTAGAGCGCAAAGAGAGCTTCAATCTAACAGGTGATGCCGTTATGACACCACAAGTTGTCCCCGTTCCAGTGCCGGTTGTAGAGCACGAAGAAAGCTTTGATCTAACGGATGATGGGCCCTGTTACGACTACGAAAGTTGTCGTCGTTGTAGATCGTGAAGAGAGCATCGATCTAACAACTGATGGGCCCCGTTACGACACCAAAAGTTGTCATCATTCCTGTGGCGGTGGTAGAGCGCGATGAAAGCTACGATATAACGGATGATGGGCCCCGTTACGACACCAAAAGATGTCGCCGTTCCCGTGGCGGTTCTAGAGCGCGAACAGAGATTAGATCTAACGGTTGATGGGCCCCGTTACGTACCAAAAGTTTTGAGCATTCCTGTGGCCGTAGTAGATTGCGAAGAGAGCTTCGATCTAACGGCTAATGGGGCCCGTTACCACACCAAAAGTTGTCGCTGTTTCGTGGTAGTTGTAGAGGGCGAAGAGAGCTTTGATCAGACAGATTATGGGCCTCGTTACGGCACCAAGAGTTTTCACCGTTCCTGTGCCAGTCGTAGATCGGTATCAAAGCTACGATCTAACGGATGATGGGCCCCGTTAGGAGACCAAAGGTTCTCGCCGTTCCGGTGGCAGTTGTAGATCACGAAGAGACGTTCTCGCCGTTCCGGTGGTGGTTGTAGATTGCTAAGATTGCTTTGACCTAATGGCTGTTGGGCCCCGTTACGACCAAAAGTTGTCGCCGTTCCCGTGGCAGATTTAGAGTGCGAAGAGAGCTTCAATCTAACGGATTATGGGCCCCGTTACGACAAAAAAGTTGTCACTGTTCCCATGGCCTTTGTAGAGGTTGAAGAGAGCTTCGATCTGACGGATTATAGGCCCCGTTACGACACCAAATGTTGTCGCCATTCCCATGCCAGTTGTAGATCGCGAAGAGAGGTTCGATCTAACGGCTGATGGGCCCCGTTACGACACCAAAATTTGTCGCCGTTCCCGTGCTATTGGTTGATCACGATGAGAGCTTCGATCTAACGGCTGAGGGGCCCCGTTACGACCAAAAGTTGTCGCTTTATTCGTGGCGGTTGTAGAGCGCGAAGAGAGCTTCGATCTAACGGCTGAAGGGCCCCGTTACGACCAAAAGTTGTCGCTTTATTCGTGGCGGTTGTAGAGCGCGAAGAGAGCTTCGATCTAACGGCTGAAGGGCCCCGTTACGACCAAAAGTTGTCGCTTTATTCGTGGCGGTTGTAGAGCGCGAAGAGAGCTTCGATCTAACGGCTGAAGGGCCCCGTTACGACCAAAAGTTGTCGCTTTATTCGTGGCGGTTGTAGAGCGCGAAGAGAGCTTCGATCTAACGGCTGAAGGGCCCCGTTACGACCAAAAGTTGTCGCTTTATTCGTGGCGGTTGTAGAGCGCGAAGAGAGCTTCGATCTAACGGCTGAAGGGCCCCGTTACGACCAAAAGTTGTCGCTTTATTCGTGGCGGTTGTAGAGCGCGAAGAGAGCTTCGATCTAACGGCTGAAGGGCCCCGTTACGACCAAAAGTTGTCGCTTTATTCGTGGCGGTTGTAGAGCGCGAAGAGAGCTTCGATCTAACGGCTGAGGGGGCCCGTTACGACACCAACATTTGTCGCCCTTCCTGGGGTGGTTGTAGAGCGCGAAGAGAGTTTCGATCTAACAGCTGATGGGCCCCATTTCGACACCAAACTTTGTCCCCATTCTAGTGGCGGTGGTAGAGTGCGAAGAGAGCTTCGATATAACATCTGATGGGCCGGCCCCGTTACGAAACCAAAGGTTGTCCCCGTTCCCGTGGCAGTTGTAGAGCACGAAGAGAGCTTCGATATGACGGATGATGGGCCCCATTTCGACACCAAAAGATGTTGCCGTTCCCGTGGCGGTAGTAGAGCGCAAACAGATATTAGATCTATCGGTTGATGGGCGCTGTTACACAACAAAAGTTTTGAGCGTTCCTTTGGCCATTGTAGCCTGCGAAGAGAGCTTCGATCTAACGGCTGATGGGCCCCGTTACGAGACCAAAAGTTTCGCCGTTCCCGTGGTAGTTGTAGATCACGAAGAAAGCTTTGATCAAACCGCTGATGTACCCTATTTCAACACTAAAAGATGTTGCCGTTCCCGTGGCGGTAGTAGAGCGCAAACAGATATTAGATCTATCGGTTGATGGGCGCTGTTACACAACAAAAGTTTTGAGCGTTCCTTTGGCCATTGTAGCCTGCGAAGAGAGCTTCGATCTAACGGCTGATGGGCCCCGTTACGAGACCAAAAGTTTCGCCGTTCCCGTGGTAGTTGTAGATCACGAAGAAAGCTTTGATCAAACCGCTGATGTACCCTATTTCAACACTAAAAGATGTTGCCGTTCCCGTGGCGGTAGTAGAGCGCAAACAGATATTAGATCTATCGGTTGATGGGCGCTGTTACACAACAAAAGTTTTGAGCGTTCCTTTGGCCATTGTAGCCTGCGAAGAGAGCTTCGATCTAACGGCTGATGGGCCCCGTTACGAGACCAAAAGTTTCGCCGTTCCCGTGGTAGTTGTAGATCACGAAGAAAGCTTTGATCAAACCGCTGATGTACCCTATTTCAACACTAAAAGTTGTTGCCGTTCCCGTGGTGGTTGTAGGGTGCGAAGAGAGCTTCGATCTAACGCCCGATGGGCCCCGTTAGGACACCAAATGTTTTCACCGAAAACGTGGCAGCTGTTGATCACAAAGAGAGGTTCGATCTAACGGTTGATGGGCCCCGTTACAACACCAAAAGTTATCGCCGTTCCCATGGCGGTTGTAGAGTGTGAAGAAAGCCTCGATCTGATGGATTATGGGCCCCGTTACGACACCAAAACTTTTCGCCGTTCCTGTGGCAGTCGTACATCGCGAAGAGAGCATCGATCTAACGACTGATGGACCCTATTATGACACCAAAAGTTGTCGTCATTCCCGTGCCATTCGTAGATTGCGAAGAGAGCTTCTTTAATCTAACGGTTGATGGGCCCCGTTACGACACCAGCATTTGCCGCCCTTCTCGGGGCGGTTGTAGGGCGTGAAGAAAGCTTCGA
>NW_010356881.1:2034-6620 GCF_000414095.1 Morus notabilis | reverse complement strand
CGTGGCGGTTGTAGAGGGGGAAGAGAGCTTTGATCTGACGGATTATGGGATCCGTTACGACATAAAAAGTTGTCGCCGTTCCCATGCCAGTTGTAGATCCCGAAGAGAGTTCGATCTAACGGCTGATGGGCCCCATTTCCACACCAAAAGTTGTTGCCATTCCCGTGGCTGTTGTAGAGCGTAAAGAGAGCTTTGATCTAACGGGTGATGCCATTATGACACCAAAAGTTGTCCCCGTTCCAGTGGCGGTTGTAGAGCGCGAAGAGAGCTTCGATCTAACGGATGATGGGCCCTGTTACGACTAAGAAAGTTGTCACCGTTGTAGATCGTGAAGAGAGCTTTGATCTAACGACTGATAGGCCCCGTTACGACACCAAAAGTTTTCATCATTCTCGTGGTGGTGGTAGAGCGCGATGAGAGCTACGATATAACGGATGATGGGCCCCGTTACGACACCAAAAGATGTCACCATTCCCGTGGCGGTTCTAGAGCACGAACAGAGATTAGATCTAACGGTTGATGGGCCCCGTTACACACCAAAAGTTTTGAGCGTTCCTGTGGCCGTAGTAGATTGCGAAGAGAGCTTCGATCTAACGGCTAATGTGGCCCGTTATGACACCAAAAGTTGTCACTGTTTCGTGGCAGTTGTAGAAGGCGAAGAGAGCTTTGATCAGACGGATTATGGGCCTCATCATGACACCAAGAGTTTTCACCGTTCCTGTGCCAGTCGTAGATCGGTATCAGAGCTTCGATCTAACGGCTGATGGGCCCCGTTACGAGACCAAAAGTTTTCATCGTTCCGGTGGCAGTTGTCGATCACGAAGAGTCGTTCTCGCCGTTCCGGTGGCGGTTGTAGATTGCTAAGAGTGCTTTGACCTAACGGCTGTTGGGCCCCGTTACGACCAAAAGTTGTCGCCGTTCCCGTGGCGGATTTAGAGTGCGAAGAGAGCTTCGATCTGACGGATTATGGGCCCCGTTACGACAAAAAAAGTTGTCACCGTTCCCATGGCCTTTGTAGAGTGCAAAGAGAGCTTCGATCTGACGGATTATGGGCCCCGTCATGACACTAAAAGTTGTCGCCGTTCCCGTGGCAGTCATAGATCACGAAGAGAGCTTCGATCTATTGGCTGTTGGGCCCCGTTACGACACCAAAATTTGTCATCCTTCCCGGGGCAATTGTAGAGCGCAAAGAGAACTTCGATCTGACGAATTATGGGCCCCGTTACGACACCAAATGTTCTCGCCGTTCCCGTGCCAGTCGTAGATCGCGAAGAGAGGTTCGATCTAACAGTTGATGGGCCCCGTTACGACACCAAAATTTGTCACCGTTCCCGTGCCATTCGTTTATCACGATGAGAGCTTCGATCTAACGGCTGAGGGGCCCCATTACGACCCCAAAAGTTGTCACCGTTCCCCTGGCGGCGGTAGCGCGCGAAGAGAGCTTCGATCTAACGGCTGAGGGGCCCCATTACGACCCCAAAAGTTGTCACCGTTCCCCTGGCGGCGGTAGCGCGCGAAGAGAGCTTCGATCTAACGGCTGAGGGACCCCGTTACGACACCAAAAGGAGTTACCGTTCTCCTGGCGGCGGTAGAGCGCGAAGAGAGCTTCGATCTAACGGCTGATGGGCTCGATTACGACACCAAAATTTGTTGCCGTTCCCGTGCCATTCGTTGAACACAAAGAGAGCTTCGATCTAACGGCTGAGGGACCCCGTTACGACACCAAAAGTAGTTACCGTTCTCCTGGCGGCGGTAGAGCGCGAAGAGAGCTTTGATCTAACGACTGATGGGCCCCGTTACGACGCCAACAGTTGTTGTCGTTCCTGTGGCGGTTGTAGGGCGCGAACGGAGCTTTGATCTAACGGCTGATGGGCCCCGTTACGACAACCAAAGTTTTGCCGTTCCCATGGCAGTTGAAGATCACGAAGAGAACTTCGATCAAACAGCTGATAGGCCCCATTTTAATACCAAAAGTTGTCGCCGGTCCCGTGGTGGTTGTAGGGCGCGAAGAGAGCTTTGATCTATCACCCGATGGGCCCCGTTAGGACACCAAAAGTTTTCACCAAAAACGTGGTAGTTGTAGATCGCGAAGAGAGGTTCCATCTAACGGCTGATGGGCCCCATTACGACACCAAAAGTTGTCATCGTTCCCGTGCCATTCATAGATCGCGAAGAGAGCTTCTTCGATCTAACGGCTGATGCGCCCCGTTACGACACCACCATTTGTTGCCCTTCCCAGGGCGGTTGTAGAGTGCGAAGAGAGCTTCGATCTAACGGCTGATGGGCCCCATTTCGACACCAAACGTTGTCACCATTCTAGTGGCGATGGTAGAGCGCGAAGAGAGCTTTGATATAACCTTTGATGGGCCGGCCCTGTTACGACACCAAAAGTTGTCACTTTATAAGTGGCAGTTGTAGAGGGCGAAGAGAGCTTTGATCTGACGGATTATGGGACTCGTTACGCGTGCCAGTTGTAGATCCCAAAGAGAGCTTCGATCTAATGGCTGACAGGCCCCGTTACGACAACAAAAGTTATTGCCGTTCCCGTGGTGGTTGTAGAGTGCAAAGAGAGCCTCGATCTGTTGGATTATGGGCCCCGTTACGACACCGAAACTTTTCCCATTCCCGTGGCAGTTGTAGATCGCGAAGAGAGCATCAAACTAACGGCTGCTGGACCCCATTATGACACCAAAAGTTGTCGTCGTTCCCGTGTCATTCGTAGATCGTGAAGAGAGCTTCGATCTAATGGCTGACAGGCCCCGTTACGACACCAAAAGTTGTCACCGTTCCCCTGGCGGCGGTAGAGCGCGAAGAGAGCTTTGAGCTGATAGATTGTGGGCTTCGTTACGACACCAAAAGTTGTCACCGTTCCCCTGGCGGCGGTAGAGCGCGAAGAGAGCTTTGAGCTGATAGATTGTGGGCTTCGTTACGACACCAAAAGTTGTCACCGTTCCCCTGGCGGCGGTAGAGCGCGAAGAGAGCTTTGAGCTGATAGATTGTGGGCTTCGTTACGACACCAAAAGTTGTCACCGTTCCCCTGGCGGCGGTAGAGCGCGAAGAGAGCTTTGAGCTGATAGATTGTGGGCTTCGTTACGACACCAAAAGTTGTCACCGTTCCCCTGGCGGCGGTAGAGCGCGAAGAGAGCTTCGATCTAACAGATGATGGGCCTTGTTACGACTATGAAAGTTATCGCCATTGTAGATCGTGAAGAGAGCTTCGATCTAACGACTGATGGGCCCCGTTACGACACGAAAAGTTGTCATCATTCCCGTGGCGGTGGTAGAGTGCGATGAGAGCTATGATATAACGGATGATGGGCCCCGTTACGACACTAAAAGATGTCACCGTTCCCGTGACAGTTCTAGAGCGCGAACAGAGATTAGATCTAACGGTTGATGGGCCCCGTTACGCACCAAAAGTTTTGAGCGTTCCTGTGGCCGTGGTAGATTACGAAGAGAGCTTCGATCTAACGGCTAATGGGGCCCGTTACGACCCCAAAAGTTGTCACTGTTTCATGGCAGTTGTAGAGGGCGAAGAGAGCTTTGATCAGACGGATTATGGGCCTCGTTACGACACCAAGAGTTTTCACCATTCCTGTGCCAGTCGTAGATCGGTATCAGAGCTTCGATCTAACGGCTGATGGGCCCCGTTACGAGACCAAAAGTTCTCGTCGTTCCAGTGGCAGTTGTAGATCACGAAGAGACGTTCTCGCCGTTTCGGTGGTGGTTGTAGATTGCTAAGATTTCTTTGACCTAACGGCTGTTGGGCCCCGTTACGACCAAAACTTGTCACCGTTCCCGGGGTGGATTTAGAGTTCGAAGAGAGCATCGATCTGACGGATTATGGGCCCTGTTACGACAAAAAAAGTTGTCGCCGTTCCCATGGCCTTTGTAGAGTACGAAAAGAGCTTCGATCTGACGGATTGTGGGCCCCGTTATGACACCAAAAGTTGTCACCATTCCCGTGGCAATCATAGATCACGAAGAGAGCTTCGATCTATTGGCTGTTGGACCCCGTTACGACACCAAAATTTGTCATCCTTCCTGGGGCGGTTGTAGAGCGCGAAGAGAGCTTTGATCTAACGGATTATGGGCCCCGTTACGACACCAAATGTTGTCGCCGTTCCCGTGCCAGTCATAGATCGTGAAGAGAGGTTTGATCTAACGGCTGAGGGGCCCCGTTACGACACCAAAAGTTGTCACCGTTCCCCTGGCAGTGGTAGAGCACGAAGAGAGCTTCGATCTAACGGCAGATGGGCCCGATTATGACACCAAAATTTGTTGTCATTCCCGTGCCATTCGTTGAACGAGAAGAAGTCGCCGTTCCCGTGCCAGTCATAGATCGTGAAGAGAGGTTTGATCTAACGGCTGAGGGGCCCCGTTACGACACCAAAAGTTGTCACCGTTCCCCTGGCAGTGGTAGAGCACGAAGAGAGCTTCGATCTAACGGCAGATGGGCCCGATTATGACACCAAAATTTGTTGTCATTCCCGTGCCATTCGTTGAACGAGAAGAAAGCTTCAATCTAACGGCTGAGGGGCCCCATTATGACACCAAATGTTGTCACTGTTCCCCTGGCGGCGGAA
>NW_010356881.1:0-1204 GCF_000414095.1 Morus notabilis | reverse complement strand
TCGCCTTTCTAGTGGCAGTGGTAGGGCGCGAAGAGAGCTTCGATATAACGTCTGATGGGCCGGCCCCGTTCCGACACAAAAAATTATCACGGTTTCGTGGTGATTGTAGAGGGCGAAGAGAGCTTTGATCTGACTGATTGTGGGCCTCGTTACGACACCAAAATTTTTCACCATTCCCGTGCCATTCGTAGATCACGATGAGAGCTTTGATCTAACGGCTGATGGGCCCCGTTACGACACCAAAAGTTTCGCCGTTCCCGGGGCAGTTGTAGATCACGAATTGAGCTTCGATCAAACTGCTGATGGGCCCCATTTCAACACCAAAAGTTGTCGCTGTTCCCCTGGCGGTTGTAGGGCGTGAAGAGAGCTTTGATGTAACGCCTGATGGGCCCCGTTAGGACACCAAAAGTTTTCACTGAAAATGTGGTAGCTGTAGATCGCGAAGAGATGTTTGATCTAACGGCTGATGGGCCCCGTTACGACACCAAAAGTTATCACCATTCCCATGGCGGTTGTAGAGTGCGAAGAGAGCCTCGATCTGATGGATTATGGGCCCCATTACGACACCAAAACTTTTCCCATTCCCGTGGCAGTAGTAGATCGTGAAGAGAGCATCGATCTAACGGCTGATGGACCCCATTATGACACCAAAAGTTGTCATCATTCCCGTGCCATTCGTAGATCACGAAGAGAGCTTCTTTAATCTAACGGTTGATGGGCCCCGTTATGACACCAACATTTGCCGCCCTTCCCAGGGCAGTTGTAGAGCGCAAAGAGAGCTTTGATCTAACGGCTAATGGGCCCCATTTCGACACCAAACGTTGTCGTCATTCTAGTGGCGGTGGTAGAGCGCAAAGAGAGCTTTGATCTAACGGCTAATGGGCCCCATTTCGACACCAAACGTTGTCGTCATTCTAGTGGCGGTGGTAGAGCGCAAAGAGAGCTTTGATCTAACGGCTAATGGGCCCCATTTCGACACCAAACGTTGTCGTCATTCTAGTGGCGGTGGTAGAGCGCAAAGAGAGCTTTGATCTAACGGCTGATGGGCCCCGTTACGACACCAAAATTTGTCGCCCTTCTCGGGGCAGTTGTAGAGGGCGCAGAGAGCTTCAATTTAACGACTGATGGGCCTCATTTCAACACCAAACGTTGTCACCCATCAGCCGTTACACACCAAAAGTTTTGAGCGTTCCTTTGGCCAATG
>NW_010356880.1:368-513 GCF_000414095.1 Morus notabilis | reverse complement strand
ATGTCGTAACGGGTCCCATAATCCGTCAGATCAAAGCTCCCTTCCCCCTGTACAACCGCCATGAATTTTTGTGTCGTAACGGGGCCGGCCCATCAGAGGTTATATCGAAGCTCTCTTCGCGCTCTACCACCGCCACTAGAATGGG
>NW_010356880.1:0-310 GCF_000414095.1 Morus notabilis | reverse complement strand
AACCGCCGCGGGAAGGGCGATGAATGTTGGTGTCGTAACGGGGCGCATCAACCGTTAGATTAAAGAAGCTCTCTTCGCGATCTATGAATGGCACGGGAATGACGACAACTTTTGGTGTCATAATGGGGCCCATCAGCCGTTAGATCGATGCTCTCTTCATGATCTACGACTGCCACGGGAACGACGAAAAGTTTTGGTGTCGTAACGGGGCCCATAATCCGTTAGATCGAGGCTCTCTTCGTACTCTACAACTGCCATGGAAACGGTGACAACTTTTGGTGTTGTAACGGGGCCCATCAGCCGTTAGATC
>NW_010356879.1:296-501 GCF_000414095.1 Morus notabilis | reverse complement strand
CACGGGAACGGTGACAAATTTTGGTGTCGTAATGGGACAAAGTTTCACCTTTCTGTGGTGGTTGTACGGCGTGAATGGAGCTTCGATCTAACGCCTGATGGGCCCCGTTACGACACCAAAAGTTTCACCGTTCCCGTGGCAGGTTTAGATCACGAAGAGAGCGTTGATCAAACCGCTGATGGGGCCTATTTCAACACCAAACGCT
>NW_010356879.1:0-219 GCF_000414095.1 Morus notabilis | reverse complement strand
CCTTCCCGGGGCAGTTGTAGAGCGTGAAGAGAGCTTCGATCTAACGCTGATGTGCCCCGTTTCGACACCATACGTTGTCGCCATTCTAGTGGCAGTGGTAGAGCACGAAGAGAGCTTCGATATAACCTCTGATGGGCCTACCCTGTTACGACACCAAAAGTTGTCGATTTATTCATGGCGGTTGTAGAGGGGGAAGAGAGCTTTCATCTGACGGATTAT
>NW_010356878.1:325-462 GCF_000414095.1 Morus notabilis | reverse complement strand
CACCTTTTTATGTCGTAACGAGTCCCATAATCCGTCAGATCAAAGCTCTATTCTCCTTCTACAACCGCCACGTATTTAGCGACAACTTTTTGTGTCGTAACGGGGCCGGCCCATCAGAGGTTATATCGAAGCTCTCT
>NW_010356878.1:0-206 GCF_000414095.1 Morus notabilis | reverse complement strand
TGTCGTAACGGGGCCCATCAACCGTTAGATTAAAGAAGCTCTCTTCGCGATCTACGAATGGCACGGGAACGACGACAACTTTTAGTGTTGTAATGGGGCCCATCAGCCATTAGATTGATGCTCTCTTCGTGATCTACGACTACCACGGGAACGGAGAAAAGTTTTGGCGTCGTAACGGGGCCCATAATTCGTCAGATCGAGGCTCT
>NW_010356877.1:0-1873 GCF_000414095.1 Morus notabilis | reverse complement strand
TTGACCATCAAGGACAAGAAAGGTGTCGAGAATGTCGTTGCCGACCATCGGTCTCGACTCGAGTTCAATGATCTTGCCGATGTCCCTGCCATCCGTGATAACTTCCCTGATGAAAATCTTTTCGCCGTCACTAAGCTGCCTTGGTACGCTCATATCGTAAACTACTTGGTGACGGGTGAACTTCCTTCTACTTGGAATGCACAAGATAAACGCAAGTTCTTGGTCGTACGAAACTTCTATTGGGATGATCCATATCTTTTCAAGTACTGTCCCGACCAAATCATGAGACGATGCATTCCTGATGATGAAATTACTAGTGTTCTGAACTTCTGCCATAACGATGCATGCGGTGGTCATTTTTCTGTGAAAAAGACCGCTGCAAAGATCTTCCAGTGTGGCTTTATTGTCCTACTTTGTTCAAAGACACTAATCAATTCTGTCGTTCCTGTGTCCGGTGCCAGAAGTTAGGTGCTTTGTCCCGCCGCCATATGATGCCTTTGAACCCGATTCTCGTGATAGAAATATTCGATTGTTGGGGGATCGACTTTATGGGTCCATTTCCACCTTCTTCTGGGTACCTTTACATCCTCCTCGCTGTGGATTACGTTTCTAAATGGGTTGAAGCTGTGCCGTGTCGAACCAATGATAATGTAACAGTTGTTAAGTTCTTGAAGGAGAATGTGTTATTCTCGGTTTGGCACTCCACGTGCTATCATCAGTGATCAAGGCACTAATTTCTGCAACCGTTCATTTGAGGCTCTTATGCGCAAATACGGTGTGCTTCATAAGGTTGCTACTGCCTATCATCCACAAACGAATGGCCAAGCTGAGTTGGCGAATAGGGAGATCAAACAAATTCTGGAAAAGACGGTAAACCCCGACCGCAAGGATTGGTCCTTACGTCTTCTCGACGCTCTCTGGGCATACCGCACTGCTTACAAATCTCCTCTTGGGATGTCTCCCTATAGACTTGTCTTTGGGAAAGCCTGTCATTTACCTGTCGAGCTCGAACATAAAGCTTATTGGGCTGTCAAGGCCCTTAACTTTGATCTCAATGCTGCAGGTATTCAAAGAAAGCTCCAATTATCTGAGGTTGAGGAGTTAAGGAACGACGTATACGACAACTCTAGGATCTACAAGGCAAAAATGAAAGTGACTCATGACAAGCAGATCCTGAGAAAAAATTTTAAGCCAAATCAGCGGGTGCATCTTTATGACTCTCGTTTGCATCTCCACCCAGGTAAGTTAAGGTCGCGGTGGACTGGTCCATTTGTGGTGAAACAAGTTTTTCCCAACGGTGCTGTCGAAGTCGAGGACCCAAGTGATGGGAGAATATTCAGAGTCAATGGCCAGAGACTGAAGCATTACATTGAGCGGGTGAGCCAAGCTGAAGAGATCATTCTCAAGGCTCCGGTTTATTAAAGTTGACAAGTTTGCTTCAAACCCTATTGTACCATATTTTTGTTTCTTTGTGTCGTCTGGTGTGCTTTGTGTGTTTTTATTTTTAGTTTGATTTTCTGTGATTTTATATTTGTTTATGTTTTGGAGAATCAGTTCAGGAAGCTCGGCTCAGTTCCAATGTTCATCATCCAGGTGTTCTCTTTCCCTGTCTTCTTCGTATTGCATATAATTTTAGACATTGAGGACAATGTCTGATTTTGGTTAGGGGTGGTGAGCATATTCATGCGTGAGATTAATTTTTGTCTTGTTGTTATTTTGGGTCAAAATTTTTGTGAGATTAACTGAGTATGATTTTGAAATGTTCGGTTTGAGTCAGTTTTTGCTATCTTAATTACCACGAAATGATTTCCAGAGTTATTTTTGAGCACATGCTAGATCTTGTGGTAAGATGGTTGTTGACACATTTAGTTGA
>NW_010356876.1:232173-237506 GCF_000414095.1 Morus notabilis | reverse complement strand
AGAAGAAGAAGAAGAAGAAGAAGAAGAAGAAGAAGAAGAAGAAGAGCCGAAAAAAGAGGGTGGGTTTTGGGAAGTGGTTTCATGGGGGGTTTTGTTTGTTTGATTGATTGATTAGTGTTTGGAAGCCATGGGAGGTGGGGTTTTGTTGTTTTTTCTTGCTTTCTGGTGGAATTTGATGGAGAGAGAGATAAGAGAGAATATTGCACAGGCGGTTGGGTTATAAGGTTAAGTTACTTGAAATGGGGTTTGATTGAGTGAGAAGGGAAATGATGGAGGCGTAAAAGGAAGACCAATGACTGAGGAAAATTTTTTTACGGATTTTTGTTGTATTTGGTAAAGTTTTTTTAATTATTAATGTTGATGATAATTAAATTATTATATTAATTATTAGTATTTTTATTTGGAATTCAACTATTATTTGTTTAATATATTATTATTTTAAATATTATTACATGTTTTTAAAAATTAAACCACCAAACGCATTTTCAGAAATGATTTAAAAATGAAAATGAAAACGTTTTCATTTCTATTTTCATACAAAAAATAAAATCATTTTGGAATGAGTTTCAAACGCACCCAAAATCTTTTTGAAGCTAAAAAGTGTTTTCAGAGACAAAATCATTTCGTCTCTAAAATATTCTTATAATTATATTTTAGGAGTTAAATTCGTCAAAAGTCCCTAATCTTTTTTCTCTTTTTACCGTTAGTTATTGTACTGAAAATTTAGTCCCTCAGTTAATATTTTGTTAAATTTTGGATGGAAAAGTTAACATTTTGGTATTAAGTTATAAACAAAAGAGTAAATACCCTTTCCCACTATTTTTATTAAAAATACAATTCATTTCATAAAAAGGTTCATACATCTAAATTAATTAATAACAATAAAAAGTAAATCATTTTTTTTCCATAATCAAATTTTCCGTCGAGACAAAAATATTAAACAACCTGTCCATATTACACCTCACTTCCTTCTTAATTAATTTAATACTGAAGTTTTGAGAACTTGCTTAACAAATAGATGAGTAGATTATAAAAATAAGCCAAAAATCCCAAAAAAATGAAGAAGTGACAAAAAAAAAACAATAAGTAAACAATCAACTAAAAACATTAGTGATCAACACTGGCGTACAATTAACAAACGAATACATAAATTTGTACTCACAGAAATGAACAAATAAACAAAGGCACCAAACACAGAAACAAAAGAAAAAAAAAAAAAAAACTCCAACCTTACCATAAACCACACGTTTAAAGAAAGAGAACAAACAACTTCAAAGAAAAAAAGAACATCAAGAAAGGAAATTAGGACAAAAAAGAAAACAAGCAAGGGATAATAAAGAAGTTGATATACCAGAAGAAATACCAGATGGCTTTGGCTTTGATTTTGATAGCAATGAGAAAAGCATGCGCAAAGAGACGAGAACCGGTTTGTATGATAGAAAGTAAGTTCAAGGTGACTGACAATAGTGTGTGCATATATATATATATATATACATATATATATATATATTGTAAGAAATGGTGAGGAAGGGTAATTACTCATTTGTTTATAACTTAAAATACAAATATGTTAACTTTTTCTTTCCAAAATTTAACGAAATATTAACTGAGGGATTAAATTTGAGACATTCAAAGAGTTTAAGATTTAAGTTAGTATGATTTTTA
Organism: Morus notabilis; assembly: GCF_000414095.1. Classification (NCBI taxonomy): domain Eukaryota; kingdom Viridiplantae; phylum Streptophyta; class Magnoliopsida; order Rosales; family Moraceae; genus Morus; species Morus notabilis. The sequence goes on along the minus strand of NW_010356876.1, from coordinate 235,841 downwards.
GTACAAGTACTAATTATAGAAAGAGAGTAAAGTTCAGGAACATTTGATGAATTTAACTCTATTTTTTAAATATTTTATAGCCTAACTATTAGAGACGATTATAGTCTCAAAATAAAATTTTTTTCATATGATATTATTCTATTGATTTATTTTTTAAGAGTATTGGTATATTGTTAATTTATCTTCGTTTTTGTAAGATTAATAGAAACAATCAGAATATCAAATAAAAATATAAGTTAAACATTATCATTAAATTAAACATAAAGTGCAATATCACATAAGAAATAGTACTACCATCACCATGTCAGCCAACAAATTAAAAAGTAAAGAAAACCGCACAACTTTCCGTTGAGTTTAACCAGCAAACGTCAGAAGCATAATAACATGAATAATGTAACTTAATTGACATAAAATAATAATGTCTTTAATATTAATACTAAACTAGTCATGAAAATAGGCAAATCAGATAGAGGTGGCTGACTTTTGCTGGGTGTACTCAGCAACAATCTTTTCTATCATCTTTCTTTGGTTGGCGTTAAGTGCAACTGGAGCTCTTTGATGTTCATCGTGTTGTGCTGTCATTTGTTGTTGTGTCTCAGCTAAAATTTTCTGCCACCTGTTTTTTAAGTTTCTGAAGTTCTGAATCGGGCTGAATAGTTGAGGATGATGCTCTCGTTCTCTTACAAACAAAATCACTTTTAATTTGTAACACTTCTATGTTAAACAATACTTACATATTGTATCTGCCACTTCACCTGCCCAACCATTCTTCTCGTTCCAATATGAATGCTTCCTGGAGAATTATCATCAACATTCTATAAAATATAAAAATAAATTGTTATGTTTTTCCTTCAATACATAATAAAATAAGAAAAATGAATTTAAGTTACCAAAAATGAATTTAAGGTACTATAATTAATAGCACACACCTCACAGAATTACTCAGCACACATACCACTCACTTCTTTTTTCGGACGCACCTCCACCGAGAGACATGGTCTCTATGTATAGTCTCACTATGTCGGATATTTAGTGGCTTCAGAAGCTTCTAGTATGTCGGTAAATTGCCGACTTATCACAAGTTGATTTGCTTCTTGACGCTTCCGTTCGGATAAGACTTGTAGAAAAATTGGGCAGCAACTTGGATAAGCTTTCTAGAGCAATCGAAGAGCTTTCTTGACAATTTTCATGAGTCGGTGATGACTCTCAACACTAAAGAACAAAAGAGAAAACAAGAAAACTTGAAGCTGAAACTCACTAGACCCTAACACAAGCAGAAGAGTACTGACATGCGTTAAGCAAGATGACATCAAGTAAGCAATTAGAAATTTAAGTTAGGTAAAATACTGTTACTGACTTTCAGACTGCAATAAGAAAGGATGTGCAGAACGCTGTGTTAAACCCACAAGTGGGCCAACACATGAATCTTAAGGTTAAGAAATGAAAAAGAATTGAAAACATCAATTCTAGGGTTTTAGAAATAATCAGAACAAAAAACGGACGAAAGATGGGTCCGGAAGGTCGAACTGAGAAAATTAGGGTTTCGACTGATTTAAGTGGATCGAGTCAAAGTTTGTTGACCAAGAGTCGATCAAAACGTCACTCTCAAAAAGTTAGTCAATAATGGTCAAAGTTGACCAACTGTCTGAGAAACGCAGATAAAACGCGCACTGAACAGAAAATTAAGCTGAAGCAAAATAAAATAATTATTAAATGATAAATGGTTGAGATTTAAAGTAACTTTTTAGATGAAGGACTGAGATCATGCCACTTTCTTAGTGAGATGGCCGGCCAAGCTTGTACAAGAAGCCAAGAAGAGATATTTTTGGTGAAATTTGGTGAAATTTTACAAAAAGGTCCCTCAAAAGTGCAAAAATAGCATTTTAGTCCTCCCACTTTATTAAGTCCGGTTTTTAAGAGATAAAAATATCCCCAAATGTTCATTTTTCATGTCAAGAACCGTGGGTGTTCATCCAAGAGAGAGAAGAAAAAAATTACCAAAAGTAAAGAAAAGCAAGTTTTAAGCGGAAATCGATCGAACTATCAAGGATTGGTGATTCCGAAGTTTTTTCTTCATTCTTCTTGTAGCGACCCTCCTTTGAGGCCGCCACTGTAACTAACTTTTTAACTTGTACATACTGAAATTTCTTAAAATTTACGGAACATTTTTTTTTTTTTTTTAAATGTCTTATTATAAACATAGAATACGAAATTGCTTTCTTAATTCAAATATTCAAACCTTAACATATCTGTTTCATAATCATAATTAACAAAACTATTTGTAACATAAAGCTGATTGCGGAAATATTTGCGAGTGGTATCCATATCCCGAGCCCCACCTCGTTCGTCCACTCGCCAGCAGTCCATCAGGCATTATATGCCGGTTGCTTACCTACAGTATAAACATTCTATAATGAGCTTTCGCTCAGCAAGTAGGAACTATCTCCCGCAAAATAACTGTGCGTTCACATGAATAAATATGCATGAGCCAATTATGCTTAATTATGATGTCTTATCAGAATCTTATTATCTTATCTTATCTTTTTTACTGATGGGCCCGAGTGCTCGTACCACTTGCGCGCAATCATCGGGACGTGAGGGTTTGCAAGGTCCCCCATGACACCGTGATTATAACTTGAATGCCTCCCTTGAGTCGGAGGACATCATTATTATTATTTTTTTTTCTCCCTTGTGGAGCTTGAGTTACCTCCCTTGTGGAGGCTGGTACGGCACTCAACTGAGATTACTCTTATAAGTTCCTCTTGACTTATTAAGGTGTATGCAATATGACCTAGCATAGCATACTATATCACGTACTCGAACACATATAATGCGGGTGTATTGCTTAAGTGTATGTAGTATAACACAGCATAGCATTCATAACATTAAATGTACTCAAACATATATAGTTCATGTGTACTGTTTACTTTAAAATCTATTTATACTATAGGCGAGATTCCTACTTACTTGATTTTCAAAGCTGGAATCCCTTTTTCGCCTATCAGCCTAGTCTCTTGCTTTCTTCTGAAAATGAACACCCATTAAGAGTGTGAGATTAACTGTTATTTGCTATTTTATTTTAGCAACTTATGAAGGAAAATCTAACCATTTCCATAAGGCATATATTCCTTTCCTTTACTAAAGGATAATAAAGATTAATCTATTAAATCTTCAAAATCTTATTTTCCTAAATTTCCCTTGGTATGATATTAAGGCCCAATTCGGCCTAGGACTTATACATGGCATTCTAACTTTTACGCCGCTGAAATTTATACTCCAACGGAGTCTCTTAAACTAATGTGGACGTTGAACCCACATTAAATATTCGAAATTCTACGGACCTATCGTATTGGGCTCGTAGGTACCCGTCGGGATAATTCGCTCGGTAAACCTCTACGTTCTTTAAAGAAATCATTTTTCCTTGAAAAATTCCTTTATGAATACTTTCATTAAAATGAGGTTTAATGTCATTGTATTTTACTAAAATTCTATCTCGGGTTCTTTTATGACTTTTTGTTGAAACCGACACTATTTTAGTTTTGTCTCGTTAAAAACTGTGCAGTTTCTGAAATCTACGTTTTACTGTATCTTAGAGTCGGATTTCAAAATTTTGTTCTTCGCGAAAATTTCTGGTCTCGTCGAGATCTAAAATTGTCATTTTTGGTGAA
>NW_010356876.1:226462-229765 GCF_000414095.1 Morus notabilis | reverse complement strand
TGTACATTTTTCCAAAATCTTGATGTGAAGCGGCCGTCTCGATCCGAAATGATGGATTCTGGAATTCCATGCCACGCTACTATCTTGGACACGTAAAGTTCAGCCAGCCGCTCAACAGAATAACTGAGTTTGATCGGCAGAAAGTGTGCGGATTTAGTCAATCGATCCACGATCACCCAAATCGCATCGTTACCGTCGGATGTTCTGGGCAACCCTACCACGAAATCCATCGTGATTTGGTCCCACTTCCATTCTGGAATATCAATCTTCTGTAGTTCTCCTGCTGGACGTTGATGCTCTGCTTTAACTTTCTGACAGTTAAGGCACTTCGATATAAATTCAGCCACGTCCTTCTTCATTCCTGGCCACCAAAAGCTCCTTTTTAGATCCTTAATTCACGATTTTTATCCATAATTTGTCTGGCTATGAACCATAACTTGACAAATTATGGCCTATTAATTTCTATAACTAAAAATTGGCCTATATACTTTCTTAAGCTTTTCATATTGGTTTATTTGCTACTATTTCCAAAACATATATTATTATTGGCCCATCCCTTTAGAGCTCAAACTTTTAGATGGATTGGTAAACTAATATAGTAACAAAATGAGAGGTCTTGTTGCAATTGTATTTTTTATCCCTATTTAAATTGTTATCACGTGTTGAGTTTTTAATATAATTCAAGTTTATTATCAAATATTTACGTATTATCACGTGCTGAGTCTTTAATATAATTTAGGTTTGTCATCAAATATTTATGTGTTTAGCTTTCTAATTAATTTACTCATACGATTGCCCAATATTGTTCAGTCTACACGTACGAGAAATGTTGAAATACAAAGAGTTATTTAGAAGAATATCTACTTAAAGCACTCACAATCTAAAAATGTCTACGTATTCATTTATTTACAAATTTATCTACTACAATACGTACAATGACATTTATATCTTTATATAATGAAAAAGGAAAAAAAAATAATGAAACATCAAAATAAGAAAGTTTTCAAAATAAGATCCCAATATAAAATAATTTGATTTTGAATACAAAAGTCAAATAAAATATGAAAATTGCATTTAATGAAAATTGCCTAATTTAATAAAGGGAAATTTCTTGAGTTGAATTTAAATTATAACTTGAGTTGAACTTGTAACTTGAATTTGTGTTAGGTTGTGTACATTTGAGTTATGATTTGAGATAAGAATCTTTTTGAGTTTGTGTTTGAGTGAATCAAAACTTGAATTTGTATTTAGATAGTATTTTAATAAAAACTCAATGCTGATGAAAAATTTTAATAGGGTATATGGGTCAGATTTTATTCGTCTTTTCGTTGTCAACGTATAGAAAAAAAATCATCTCAATTAAAATTAAAACGAAAAAGTTATAGCATTTTTAAGAATAGAAAAAATATTGTTCATTAATTTGAGTTCGAGTTTCTAAACTCGAGTTGAAGGTGAAACTTGAACTCGAGTTTTAGTTCTAAACTAGTTTGAACTCGAGTTTAAACTCGAGTTGAAACTTAGAAGAACATAAACTCGAATAAAGTTGTAACTCGAGTTGTATTTTTTTAAGTTTTTCACTCAAAACAACGACCCCTGAAATTCTTCTAAATAAAGAAATTCCATCTTCTTCGGCTCCGGCGACGCTTTGGCATCCTTGGAATTGACACTCTTTGGCGTCGGCCTCGTCGTCTCCAATGACGGTAGTTTCATCGTAATATTTCTCTCTCTCTTCACGTTAAGTCTCCGACGACGGACGGGCTGTCCAACACAGTTTCAGAAAAAGAAAAAAAGGGCGATTGCCACAGCAATCCTACAGCATTTTAAAAGAAGATTTGCTACAGCAATCCTACAGCATTTTAAAAGAGATTGCCACAGCAATCCTAAAGCCTTTTAAAAAAGATTGCTACAGCAATATTAGAAAATTGCTACAGCAATCCTATAGCATTTTTAAAAGGATTGTTATAGCCTTATTAAAGGATTACTACAGTAAAAGAGAAAAAAAAATAGCAGCCACTGTTTTCAGTTAAACGAGGCCTTTAGAGGTTGAATTTCAACTTTCTCTAAAAATGATAATTGTATATCTCGACGAGTCGAAGAATTGTTGTGAAGAACATATTTTCAAAATCTGACTCTAAGATGCAGTGAAACGCAGATTTCAGAAACTGTACAGTTTTAACAAAACGAAACTAAAACAGTGACGTTTTTAACAAAAGGTTATCAAAGAACCCGAGATGTGATTTTAGTAAAATAATATGGTTTTAGACCTCGCTTTAATGAGGAATAGCCGTGAAGAAAGATTTCAAAAAAAAAAGGGTTTCTACAACATAGTTTTATGGTGGTTTACAAGTCAACCGTAAAATGACTTGGGCAATAGTTTTCAAAAGTCGATATTCGAAAAGAGATTTTACAATGGGATTTTAGTGCTTATAACTAAACGAGTGAGTTATCATTTTATAAAAATCGAATGATAGTTCTTTTAAAAGCTTAATAGTTTTCGAGCAAAACAAACTGACGGGCACTTACAAGCCCAACACGATAGGTCCTTAGAATTTTGAGGATTTTATGTGGGTCCAATGCCCGCATTAAATTAAGAAACTCTGTTAGAGTTTAAATTTCAACGGCCTAAGAGCTAGAATACCGTGAATAAGTTTCTAGGCCGAATTGGGCCTTAATATTATAATGAATCCAATGAGGAAAAATTTTGGAGAATAAGTTACTAGATTGGGTAAATGATTTTCAACCTAGACATAAGTATGTTAAGGGCAATTAAGGAAAATAAGATTTTGAGGATTTAATAAATTGATCTTTATAGTAAATTATCCTTCAGTAAAGGAAAGGAATACATGCCTTAAGTAAAGGGCTGAATTTCCTTCATAAGCTGCTAAAATAAAATAACAAACGACAAATAATCTCACACTCTCAATGGGTGTTCATTTTCAGAAGTAAGCAAGTAAGAGAATAGGCTGTTTGGCGAAAAGTGGATTCCAGCTCTGTAAATCAGGTAAGTAGGAATCTCGCCTACAACATGAATAGATTTTAAAGAAGAAGTTACACATGTTATATATGCATGTTTATGCTTTAAGTATTGTATGCGATGCTATATCATGCTGTATACACATTGTAATGACTGAGAAAATCCCAGACCTTAAATAATACAATTTATGTATTTAAGCCAAGGATTTTCTTAGACAAATATTACGTGACTGAAGGATTTATAGAATTAATATATGTATTCCTAAATTCTGTAGCAGATTTCATGTTAAGTTCATGTTTTCGATCAAGTAAATTCGATCGATAAATTCT
>NW_010356876.1:214315-215682 GCF_000414095.1 Morus notabilis | reverse complement strand
TTTTAAAGAAAAAGTTACACATGTTATATATGCATGTTTATGCTTTAAGTATTGTATGCGATGCTATGTCATGTTGCATACACATAAGCAGCACACATGAATTATATGTGCTTGAGTTAATTTAATGTTATGTATACTATGCTAGATCATACTGCATACACTTAAGCAGTGCACACGAAGTATATGTGTTTAAGTACATTCCATGTTATAGTATGCTATGTTATGTCATATTGCATACACCTTAATAAGTCAAGAGGAACTTATAAGAATAATATCAGTTGAGTGCCGTACCAGCCTCCACAAGGGAGGTAACTCCAGCTCCACAAGGGAGAAAAAGAAAATAACAATAATTTCCTCCGACTCAAGGGAGGCATTCAAGTTATAATCACGGTGTCGTGGGGGACCTTGCAAACCCTCACGTTCCGATGATTGCGCGCAAGTGGTACGCGAGCACTCGGGCCCATCAGTAAGGAAGATAAGATAAGATAAGATAATAAAATTATGATAAGACATCATAATTAAGCATAATCAGCTCATGCATATTTATTCATGTGTACTTACAGTTATTTTGTGAGATATAGTTCCTACTTGCTGAGCGAAAGCTCAATCAGATATGTTCATGCTGTAGGTAAGAAACCTATCAGCAATTCTTGAAGGGCAATGGCGAGCGGTGGACGAATGGTGGAGATGGGAATGGATACCGCTCACGCAGTTATTTTCCGCAGTAAGTTTAAGAAAAATCATGTATATGTCTATATGATTCAAAAGTTTCAAGTATGTATGTTTAAAAAGTATACGTACATATGTATGTTAAGAAAACGAAGGTTGTAACTAACAACCCTAGTTTTGAGTATTTAAGTTTTAGAATGTTACAGTACATGCAACAAATAAATGAATTTTAAACATGACGATTTAAATGAGTAATTTTAGAAGGACTTTAAGATGTACTTGAATTTAAGATTTCTCACGAAATCCGTTTTAAAGTCAAATGAGATGGCCGATTGAAATGACTAGTTTTAGAAAAGCTTTTAAAGAGTATTTAAAACAAGAGTTCAAATGCTATTCCATTTGAAGGATATTCCTAAAAGGTTTTATCTTAACTAAAATTAAGAAAAGCTTTAAGAAATTTAGTGATTCACTTATTTGAAATTATTGTTACAAATTATGAAAGTATTCCTTCTTATATAAAAAAAAAAAAAAATGTTCCGCATATTTTAAGAAACCCCAGTAAGTACAAGTTAAAAAGTTAGTAACAGTGGCGGCCTCAAAGGAGGGTCGTCACAGTTGGTATCAGAGCCGGTATCCTGCCATCCTACTCCACATCGTCACGCGTCTGCTTCGCCATAGTCCAAGTAAGTTAAAGTATG
>NW_010356876.1:197367-214263 GCF_000414095.1 Morus notabilis | reverse complement strand
GCCTCCACAAGGGAGGTAACTCCAGCTCCACAAGGGAGAAAAAGAAAATAACAATAATGTCCTCCGACTCAAGGGAGGCATTCAAGTTATAATCACGGTGTCGTGGGGGACCTTGCAAACCCTCACGTTTCGATGATTGCGCGCAAGTGGTACGCGAGCACTCGGGCCCATCAGTAAGAAAGATAAGATAAGATAAGATAATAAGACTATGATAAGACATCATAATTAAGCATAATCAGCTCATGCATATTTATTCATGTGAACTTACAGTTATTTTGTGAGAGATAGTTCCTACTTGCTGAGCGAAAGCTTAATCAGATATGTTCATGCTGTAGGTAAGAAACCTATTAGCAATTCTTGAAGGGCATTGGCGAGCGGCGGGCGAATGGTGGAGATGGAAATGGATACCGCTCACAGTTAAATCTTCCGCAGTAATTTTAAGTAAAATCATGTATATGTATATATGATTCAAAGGTTTCAAGCATGTATATTTAAAAAGTATATGTACATATGTATGTTAGGGAAACCGAGGTTGTAGCTAACAACCCTAGTTTTGAGTATTGAAGTTTTAGAACGTTGCAATAGTGCATGCAACAAATAAATAAATTTTAAACATGACGGTTTAAATGATTGATTTTGAAAGGACTTTAAGAAGTACTTGAATTTAAGATTTCTCACGAAATTCGTTTTAAGGTCAAATTAGATGGCCTGAATGTATTGGCTAGTTTTTAAAAGGCTTTTAAAGAGTATGTGAAACAAGAGTTCAAATGTCACTCAGTTCGAAAGATATTTTTAGAAGGTTTTATCTTAGTTAAAATTAAGAAAAACTTTAAGAAATTTAGTGATTCATTCTTTTGAAATTATCGTTGCGAATTATGAAATTATTCCTTCTTATATTTAAAAAAAAAATGTTCTGCAAATTTTAAGAAATCCTAGTAAGTACAAGTTAAAATGTCAACTACGGTGACGGCTTCTTAAGGAGGGTCGTCACAGCAACCGTGTGTGGGAACTTTCTAGCGTTTATTAATTACGCTACCAAAGAATACAAATTAAGGAAATAGTAGAAAATAGGCCAATATGAAAAGCTTAAAAAAATATATAGGCCAATTTTTAGTTATAGAAATTAATAGGCCATAATTCGTTAAGTTATGGTTCATAACATGTCAAGTTATGGTTCATAACTAAATAAGTTATTGATAAACTTGTCAAGTTATGGTTTATAACCAGACAAGTTATGGATAATAACTTGTCAAGTTATGGTTCATAACCAGACAAGTTATGGACGAAAACAGTAATTTGGCATATTTATTAACTTATGTAAATTATTGGCCTATTAATTTTAATTTATCTCAAATCTTGGCATATTTCTCTTTTTCTCCCTACAAATTACGCTACTACATTATTTATTTAAACACAATACAATATAATATTAAGAGGCCTAAAATGAAAAGAAAGCGATGTAAAAAAATGAATTAAAGAGAATTTCAATATCACTATCCTTGGAATATATATATATATATATATATCTTTCGAAACAAGTAATTCAAAAGAACTAACCAAGCATATTTTTCCTTTGTTTCAAAATGTGGGACTAGGTTGACCCACTCCTTATAAATTTGTATGGAACAAAGTCATGGTCCTACTACTACTTTATTATATACTATGTCCATATTTCATAGCTTGTATTGTGTATTATATAAGATGTATTATATTATATTGTATTGTGTTTACATAAATAAAGTACAAAGTCATGGTCCTACTACTACTTTATTATATACTATGTCCATATTTCATAGCTTGTATTGTGTATTATATAAGATGTATTATATTATATTGTATTGTGTTTACATAAATAAAGTAGTAGCGTAATTTGTAGGGAGAAAGAGATAAATAGGCCAAGATTTGAGATAAATTAAAATTAATAGGTCAATAGTTTACATAAGTTAATAAATATGTCAAATTACTGTTTTCGTCCATAACTTGTCTAGTTATGAACCATAACTTGACAAGTTATTGTCTATAATTGTCTATAACTTGTATAGTTATAAACCATAACTTGACAAGTCTATCCATAACTTATTTGGTTATGAACCAAAACTTGACAAGTTTATCCATAACTTATTTGGTTATGAACCATAACTTGACAGGTTATGAACCATAACTTAACAAGTTATGGCCTATTAATTTTTATAACTAAAAATTGGCCTATATACTTTTTTAAGCTTTTCATATTGGCATATTTTATACTATTTCCCAATTTTTAATGTGCATGAGTATTGGACTAGAAATTAATTAAACAATTAACAATTCCTATTAGTTGGGTAAAATAACACTTTTTGCCATAAAAGTTTTCTTTATAAAGCAATTAATAATGTGAAGCAAAAACGAAATTGGATGGGTCTCTTGATTTTTAATTTGGTTAAAGAATCTTGAAATACTTTCTCATAAACTACTAGATCTGACTAACTTCGAAAATAGATTGGCAATCGATTCTAATTTTTAATTAATGTAATTTTATGCCTACTAATTAAGAATACTCCAATTTAATTTATATATAATTTACTCTCTTTTGTGGTAAGACTTTGCTTCATAACCTTTATTAGTCTATGTCACTTTGTCATTGATGACGTTTAGCTTCTATCTCTCTTTCTCAAGTCAAAACTGAGAAGGAAGAAAAAAGTTCTGAAAGTGTTGGTGCTAAATTTAGGGAATTTGTTGTGTATTGAATTAGGTTGTTATTTGGTTGGGAAAGTCTATGGTAGGGCTTGACTTTTTACCTACCTAAAAAATAATCATAAAAGATTGAAATTCTTCCTCTTGGAATAAAGAAATTCCATCTTCTTCGGCTCCGGCGATGCTTTGGCATCCTTGGAATTGACACTCTTCGGCGTCGGCCTCGTCGTCTCCGACGACGGTAGTTTCATCGTAATATTTCTCTCTCTCTTCACGTTAAGTCTCTCTCTTTTCTCTTTATTTCTTCCCTGATAAGTTTCTTTTTTTTTTTCAGCGCAATTTTCGTGCTCTCTAACACGATCAGTTAAAGGTGAAATTCGATTCAGTGCAAGACTCGAAATCAATTCAAAGTCGGAAGAAACAAACTGTTGCTTTTTTTTTTCGTGTGTTTGGTTGCTGACACACTGCAAGAAAACCCAAGATTTACTAATTGCAACAAAAGAAAAATATGCTTGGTTAGTTCTTTTGAATTACTTGTTTCGAAAGATATATATTCCAAGGATAGTGATATTGAAATTCTCTTTAATTCATTTTTTTACATCGCTTTCTTTTCATTTTAGGCCTCTTAATATTAAAATATATATTATTATTGGCCTATCCCTTTAGAGCTCAAACTTTTAGATGGATTGGTAAATTAATATGGTATTAAAATAGGAGGTCTTGTTACAATTGTATTTTTTATCCATATTTAAATTGTTATCACGTGTTAAGTTTTTAATATAATTCAAGTTTATTATCAAATATTTACGTATTATCACGTGCTGAGTCTTTAATATAATTTAGGTTTGTTATCAAATATTCATGTGTTCACCTTTCTAATTAATTTACTCATACGATTGTCTAATATTGTTCAGTCTACACGTGATGAGAAATGTTAAAATACAAAGAGTTATTTAGAAGAATATCTACTTAAAGCACTCACAATCTAAAAATGTCTACGTATTCATTTATTTACAAAATCATCTACTACAATACGTACAATGACATTTATATCTTTATATAATGAAAAAGGAAAAAAAATAATGAAACATCAAAATAAGAAAGTTTTCAAAATAAGATCCCAATATAAAATAATTTTATTTTGAATACAAAAGTCAAATAAAATATGAAAATTGCATTTAATGAAAATTGCCTAATTTAATAAAGGGAAATTTCTTTTTAAAAAAAATTAATAAAAGCATCACCCCATTTTTTTAAATGTAAAATAGGTGTTGCATTTGAACGATAAATCCCCTTTTTGTTCAAAAACCCTATCTGTCAATTAATTGTCATTATTAAAATTAATATCAAAAGTAAAATACAAAACAAATACGATAACATATAAATGAATAAGTATTTTCAGTAACTTAATGATAATATCATTATGAAATAGAACTTGTAATACAGAATAAACACAAAAAAATAAAATGTACTTATCAAAATATGCATTTTTATATTATGAAACGATTATAAAAGTTTGTAAGGAGTCTCAAACAATAAAAATACATAAGACATGAACTCATAAGAAAGTTCTTTTATTATTATAATGATTATATTATTATGAACGAGAATGAATGTAAAGTTTTGTTATCTATAAACTAATCGTTATTAGGGAAATGAATAATATAGAAGAAACACGAAAATGCACATATGCGCATGTTCATTAAGTAAAACTCTTAATTTCATCACTATAGATTCATGTATTTTTTTCTTCGTCTATTCTTCTTGGTAATTTGATTTGATGGTTCTTAAAATTTATAAATATGGTAGTAAATTATATTTATAAATAAAGCTAACATGGATTACATCCGAGCAAAATGATTTGATCTAGTTTGGTAGTGCTGTAGATTTTAGAAAAATTATTTTTAACTGTACTAAAAAAGGAAGCAGCTATTACAAAAAGCAGCTAAGTGTTTGGTAAACTATAATTATAGTAGATGTGCTGGTTTCAAAATCAGTATAATAGCGTTTGGTAAATTATGATGTTGAATTATTGTGAATAGTTAAAAATTAGGACTATATTATATTATACTATAATATAATATATATAATTACAATATAATATATATTTATTATTATATTTAATATAATACAAAAAAATATTATCATATAATATATTATATAATTATGATATAAAATGTAATAATATTATTAAAATAATAACTGAAATAATTAAAATAATGATTATATTATATTATACAATAATATAATATATATAATTACAATATAATGTATATATATTATTATATTTAATATAATACAATAAAATTATTATTAAATATTATATTATATTATATAATCATTATTATACTATATTAAACAAATATATTATAATTAATATATTATATAACCATAACGTGTGTAATACACTATAGTATACAATAATAAAAAAATTATAAAACTATACTAATATTTATTTATATTAATTAGTATTATATTATTAATATAATAAATATAATTATATCAATATAATATAATATAATATAATTATTGTAATATTATTAATATAATAAATATAATTATATCAATACAAAAGAATATATAATATATTATAAAATATTAATTACAATATCATATTATAATTACAATATCATATTATAATTATAATATCATACTATTAAAATAATTATAATATTATTATAATATCATATTATATGATAAAATAATATTATTATAGTTATTAATATAATTTTGATATTATTTGTTATAATATTATATTATATTATATTATATTACGAGCCTGAATTTTAATTTGAGAAGATTGTAAATTTTAAATTTCATTAGGGATATTATGGGTATTATGAAAGTTTTATTAATTGTACTATGTTAATTCCCGCACAATTTAAAAGCTAAAATTGTCTTTAGGCTACTTCTGATTTTAGCTGTAGATTGTTAAAAAAAATTTCAAAAAGCACTTTTGAATAAATTTATCAAACACTAAAATTAACTTATGCTACGAGCAGAAGTTGATTTTGAGAAGAAAAAATAATACCAAACTAAGCCTTGATCCAACTAATTCCTGTTTGACTTTGAGGGTGCTACTTTTCTGAGGAGCGCCCAACCGTCCGACAACGCCAAAGAGGAAATCTATTATGGTAGTCTCTTTGCTTTCCTTTTTGCTCAGTTTCATGACTTAAGCCATGGAGTCCCTTCTTTCCATACTTTCTCCTTCCCTCGCAGGCTTACCACATAGAGTTTATAGCTACAAGTAGTCTTGTGTCACTTTCCTACGTCAACTCTACTCAATATTTCAATTTTGAAAATCCAATTCAACTTATTAATTTTGTAAAGTTAAAACTCCAAATAAACTAAGTTCTTAAATTTTAGACTTTATAAGCTTTAAAAGATTGAATAAAACTAAAAAAGTTTAATTAAGCATGATCTATTTAGATAAAGAAACCAAAAAATAAAAATAAAGAATAAACAAACAAAAGATATGAATATATTGAAAAAAATGAGATAAAAGAAGAGAAAAAAAAAAAAAGAGAAAAGTTGCAAAATTTTTTTTGCTCATCGAGTATTTCTAGATTTGCATTACTAGTTTCTTTTAGAATTATAAAAATAAAAAAAATAAAAAAAAAGCTCTTCTACTAACTCATGTTGACCTGTGGATCTGTCCAACATGGAGCCTATTGATTCTTTATTTAGCGTAGTATAATATATAAGCTCTATTTTACTGGATCCTTTTCCGATCAAACCACTAAGCTATCTTCATGGACAAAAGAAGAAAAATAATCCCAATGGATTCAACAAAACAAAGGGAAACTAAACAAAGAAAAAGAATGATTCTGCATACTATTTTATTATTGATGTGATTTTAACTAGAAATGTACACGATTAGTAGGAGGCTCTACTATAGTTTTGAGTCACTACAAGAAAAAACACTTTCAGAGGTGATTTTTTTTTTTTGTCTCTGAAAATGCCTAAATTTTTCTTTGAATCTTTTAGAGATAAAAAAATTTATTTCGTCATAATTCGTCTCTAAAAAGTGGTATTTGAAAGTATTTGAGACTAATTTTAAATTCACCTCTAAAAATCTTTTTTTAGGGACTAAAATATTTGTCTCCATAGTGATGAATTTTCGCCTCAAAAGGCAATATTTTAGACGAAAATTAGTCATTGGAGTTAGACCAGAGTATCATGTTTTAGAGACAAACGGTTTTGTCTCTAATGCATATACATTTAGAAACAATTTTGGCCTGTTTGTTTCCATTTTTGTTTTCATTTTTTACATTTTTTGAGAATAAAAAATTTAAACCGGAAGAAAGAGTGTGTTTAGTGCAACACTTTACCAAAATTGAAAACAAAAACATTTTTGGATTTTTCCCAAAAACTATTACATTTCTGAAAACGAATTAAACTCGTTTTCATTTTCTCATATCCATTTTCTCTCTTCTCCGTTTTCTGCCCTTCACCAATGTTGACGTAGCTCGTCAGACCCTCTTCTCCCGATCTGCTCTGTGGGAGTCCGGGTAGGAGTAGTTGGAGTACTCCATTAGAAGAAGAAGAAGAAGAAGAAGATAATAATAATAAGAAGAAGAAGAAAAGCAGCCAAAGAAAGAGGGTGGGTTTTGGAAAGTGGTTTTATGGGGGGTTTTGTTTGTTTGATTGATTGATCAGTGTTTGGAAGCCATGGGAGGTGGGATTTTGTTGTTGTTTTCTTGCTTTCTAGTGAAATTTGATGGAGAGAGAGATGAGAGAGAATATTGCACAGGCGGTTGGGTTATAAGGTTAAGTTACTTGAAATGGGGTTTGATTGAGTGAGAAGGGAAATGATGGAGGCGTAAAAGGAAGACCAATGACTGAGGAAAATTTTTTTACGGATTTTTGTTGTATTTAGTAAAGTTTTTTTAATTATTAATGTTGATGATAATTAAATTATTATATTAATTATTAGTATTTTTATTTGGAATTTAACTATTATTTGTTTAATATATTATTATTTTAAATATTATTACATATTTTTAAAAATTAAACCATCAAACGCATTTTCAGAAATGATTTAAAAACAAAAATGAAAACGTTTTCATTTCTATTTTCATACAGAAAACAAAATCATTTTGAAACGAGTTCCAAACGCACTCAAAATCTTTTTGAAGCTAAAAAGTGTTTTCAGAGACAAAATCATTTCGTCTCTATACTTAATTTATATAAAATTATTTAATTTTAGAGACATTTTTTTTGTCTCTAAAATATTTTTATAACTATTTTTTAGGAGTTAAATTCGTCAAAAGTCCCTAATCTTTTTTCTCTTTTTACCGTTAGTTCTTGTACTGAAAATTTAGTCCCTCAGTTAATATTTTGTTAAATTTTGGATGGAAAAGTTAACATTTTGGTATTAAGTTATAAACAAAAGAGTAAATACCCTTTCCCACTATTTTTATTAAAAATACAATTCATTTCATAAAAAGGTTCATACATCTAAATTAATTAATAATAATAAAAAGTAAATCATTTTTTTTCCATAATCAATTTTTCCGTCGAGACAAAAATATTAAACAACCTGTCCATATTACACCTCACTTCCTTCTTAATTAATTTAATACTGAATTTTTGAGAACTTGCTTAACAAATAGATGAGTAGATTATAAAAATAAGCCAAAAATCCCACAAAAATGAAGAAGTGACAAAAAAAAAACAATAAGTAAACAATCAACTAAAAACATTAGTGATCAACCACTGGCGGACAATTAACAAACGAATACATAAATTTGTACTCACAGAAATGAACAAATAAACAAAGGCACCAAACACAGAAACACAAGGGGAAAAAAAAAAGACTTTTTTCAAATGATATTATTCTAGTTGAAACTTCACGCACGCCTGCGAGAGTTTGTTAGTAAGAATGAAAAATCTATTTATTAGGGTCTTATTTAAAAAAGTAAAAAAAGAAGAAGAACATATAATTAGGGGTGTAATTCGGCAGGATAGGTTAGGGTTGGGCCGAAAAATTGGGTCGAGCCGCGCGGTGCGGGTTGAGACAAAGTCCACAAACTCGTAACCTATCGGATGACCTCAGGTAGGTTCGGGTTACTCGGTTCGTCGGCTTGGGCCCTGGATATTGGGCCTGTGTCCAAATAAAATAGTGTATGATTAGATTCATCATGCCTGCTTTTCTTCTTTTACAGCCCTGCTTTCTCTCTACAAAAGTCTGAACCATTTTTGATGATTCAGCTTGAGTGTAAGTCAATCGTATACGGAAAGTGCTCGTATTGGAATTGCAATCCTGGAAAACTTCAACTTAAAATATTTATAATAGTTCAAGTCAATATACACATGCTAATGGAAATTTGTAAGAAGTCAACTCTACAGTCTACAGATAGTACTTAAGCATGATAATATGGGAGTTAGTACTGTCGTAAATAAAAGAAATTTACTTACCAACATGTTACACAAAGCTTCTATCATCTTTTATATGTGTGTAGCATATACACATGCTAATGGAAATGTTGGAACAAATAAACAAAGGCACCAATCAGAATATCACATAAAAATATAAGTTAAACATTATCATTAAATTAAACATAAAGTGCAATATCACATAAGAAATAGTACTACCATCACCATGTCAGCCAACAAATTAAAAAGTAAAAACAACCGCACAACTTTCCGTTAAGTTTAACTAGCAAACGTCAAAAGCATAAAAACATTAATAATGTAACTTGACATAAAATAATATTGTCTTTAATATTAATACTAAACTAGTCATGAAAATAGGCTAATCAGATAGAGGTGGCTGACTTTTGGTGGGTGTACTCAGCAACAATCTTTTCTATCATCTTTCTTTGGTTGGCGTTAAGTGCAGCTGGAGCTCTTTGATGTTCATCGTGTTGTGCTGTCATTTGTTGTTGTGTCTCAGCTAAAAGTTTCTGCCACCTATTTTTAAGTTTCTGAAGTTGAAAAAAGTCTTTCAAATTTTAGGAGTATCAGAAAATATATGTTAAAATTAGTTATACTACAGTCAATCTAACATAATCGTTATAAGTAATATCTTGCAATGGTTATTTTGGTCCATCTATGAAGTATTTTTATATTTTTTTTTTACTATGAACTATTAACTATGCGTCAACGGCCATAATTTCTGGTTGATTTTCATATTACAGTCCCGTTTATTTCCTTTTTTCAAACGATATCTTATGTTTTTACTGTAATATTTTTTCTTACAAAAATTATATTTGTTTTTTCGAACCAAGAAAAAATATGGCCTCGTTCACTTCGCTGATTCGAGTTTAGAATTTGAGTTTTTCTACAGTAAAAAACTCTCACAAACAATCACATCTAACTTTTTTACTACAGTAAAAAACTCTCACATAAAGTCACATCTCAACTCAAATTCTAAACTCAAATCAGCGAAATTAACGAGGCAATAAACAACGCAGTAATGATTACCCCTCAAAGAATTGTAATTCAACAAGTCCCGTGATGA
The DNA here is from genome assembly GCF_000414095.1 of Morus notabilis. Taxonomy (NCBI): domain Eukaryota; kingdom Viridiplantae; phylum Streptophyta; class Magnoliopsida; order Rosales; family Moraceae; genus Morus; species Morus notabilis. Next base: position 204,125 of record NW_010356876.1, on the reverse strand, counting down.
ATTCCACGTTAAACCTATTTTTTACCCACATGTGTATGCAAATTTGGATTTGACATCATAGTAGACTTCTTTCTGCGATAATTTTTTTTTTTTTTTTCTCTTTTCAACAACCATTCAAACACTACTACAGCTTTATACAAATAGCCAAAGAAGAGCTTTTTTATTATTATCATTTCTTAGCACCATAAAACATACCTCCATTCACATGGCATTCATAAAAGACAGAGTAAAGTCCCAACTTAAAACAACAAAGCAACAAAAGTAATAAAAAAAAAAAGAAAAGAAAAGATAGCAGCTGAACCTCAGTAATAGACCTTACACAAGCACTAGTATTGTCTTCCCCTTTTTCTTCCTCTATTCGATTCCGATCTTCTTCCTCCTTTCCGTAGCAAATTCATAGACCTTCTTCTCATCAGCAAGAGACTTGGAGACACTCTCCTTCTCCTTACAACTCTTGGCCCATTCTATGAGCTTGGGGCATTCTGCCTCAACGCTGAAGTTGCCGAATGTCTCAAGCGCGTAGAACCAGGGGTAGAATCCCACAAGCGCAATGTCCAGAAACCCCAAGCTGTCTCCCCCGAAGTACGGCTTATCTCCAAGCTCTGTCTCCAACAGCTTCAAGGCGTCCAAGAATTCCTTCTTGCCCGCCTCTTTCTCTTCTCCCTTCGTTGTCCAAACCTTCCTCCATGCGTCGTACACCTGCGCTAGCTCAACGTATTTGATGCATTAGCCTAACTGTTGTTTGAAAATAACAAGTGATTATTAAGTTCTTAAACCAAAAAAAAAAAACTCTGTTCGTAGTGAGTCAATACTCCCATGACAGAAAACAGATTCAAAAGTCAAAAGAATACTACAGAAGTAATCCCAACAAAATTCCCTCTTTACAAGACATCAAAACGAAATGAAAATAATGGCGATCCAAAAAGCTAGAACGGAGGCTTGGTTATATTGATGTTATCCCTTAAGTTGACCCTGAAATGAAAATATATTGAAAAACAATAATAAATACCTTCTTATCAATGAAATCAGCCCAGAATCTGGCTTGGGCTCTCTGGTAAGGATCTGAAGGAAGCAATGGAGCTTTGTCATTCCAAACCTCATCAATGTACTGAACAATTGTTAGAGATTCAGAAATGGGTTTTCCGTTGTGAATAAGAACTGGGATTTTCTTGTGAATCGGATTCATCTGAAGAAGAAGTGGGCTTTTGTTGCTCAGATTCTCTTCTTTGTACTCGTACTTGATACCCTTTTCGGCCAAGGCTACTCTGACCCTCATGCCGAACATGCTGAGCCAGAAATCGAGAAGAATCACCTCGTTTGCCATTGAGAACTTCTGTCGAATACCTCGTGTGTAAGTGAATGAAACGAGAATGCGTAAAAGTTATGGAGAGAAAGGATGATTATCATGTTCTATTTATAGATAATGGACAATTATAATCAATGTGTTCGGTGATTTTTGCAGAGTTTTCGTGGAATTTCTTTCATTTGGTCTGACAGTGATGTCATTGCAGACGTTTTGATTCTCCATTTTTTTAAAGGGGAAAGGTGAAGAAATTACATCTGGAGTTGTTAGTGCTAAGTGTAAATTAGAGAAATTGAATGGGTCCATTTTGGAAATTGAAGAAGTTTGTGTTCGTGGCTTATCTCTGAATATAAAGTACGTATATTTTAATTTAATTTTAAGTACGTATATTTTTTCAGGTGATCTAGCAATTAATTTTAAGTACGTATATTTTAATTTAATTTATGAGTAGAAGTAATTTTATGTTGCGTTATATAAATTTTTAATGTGCATGAGTATTGGACTAGAAATTAATTAAATAATTAACAATTCATATTAACCGGGTAAAATAACAATTTCTGCCATAAAAGTTTTCTTTATAAAGTAATTAAGAATACTCCAATTTGCTTCATAACCTTTATTAGTCTATGTCACTTTGTCATGGATGACGTTTAGCTTCTATCTCTTTTTCTCAAGTCAAAACTGAGAAGGAAGAAAAAAGTTCTGAGAAGGAAGAAAATTGAATTAGGTTGTTATTTGGTTGGGAAAGAATATGGTAGGGCTGAACTTTTTCAACAAGAGTAAATACCCTTTCCCACTACTTTTATTAAAAATACAATTCATTTCATAAAAAGGTTCATACATCTAAATTAATCAATAATAATCAAAAGTAAATCTTTTTTTTCCATAATCAATTTTTTCGTTAAAACAAAAATACTAAACAACCTGTCCATATTACACCTCACTTCCTTCTTAATTAATTTAATACTGAAGTTTTGAGAACTTGCTTAACAAATAGATGAGCAGATTATAAAAATAAGCCAAAAATCCCACACAAATGAAGAAGTGACAAAAAAAAAAAAATAAATAAGTAAACAATCAACTAAAAACATTAGTGATCAACCACTGGCGTACAATTAACAAACGAATACATAAATTTGTACTCACAGAAATGAACAAGTAAACAAAGGCACCAAACACAGAAACACAAGGGAAAAAAAAAGACTTTTTTCATATGATATTATTCTATTGATTTATTTTTTAAGAGTATTGGAATATTGTTAATTTATCTTCGTTTTTGTAAGATTAATAGAAACAATCAGAATATCACATAAAAATATATAAGTTAAACATTATCATTAAATTAAACATAAAGTGCAATATCACATAAGAAATAGTACTACCATCACCGTGTCAGCCAACAAATTAAAAAGTAAAGACAACCGCACAACTTTCCGTTAATTTTAACTAGCAAAACGTCAAAAGCATAAAAACATGAATAATGTAACTTGACATAAAATAATATTGTCTTTAATAATAATACTAAACTAGTCATTAAAATAGGCTAATCAGATAGAGGTGGCCGACTTTTGGTGGGTGTACTCAGCAACAATCTTTTCTATCACCTTTCTTTGGTTGGCGTTAAGTGCAGCTGGAGCTCTTTGATGTTCATCGTGTTGTGCTGTCATTTGTTGTTGTGTCTCAGCTAAAAGTTTCTGCCACCTGTTTTTTAAGTTTCTGAAGTTCTGAATCGGGCTGAATAGTTGAGGATGATGCTCTCGTTCTCTTACAAACAAAATCACTTTTAATTTGTAACACTTCCATGTTAAAGAAAAACAATACTTACATATTGTATCTCTGCCACTTCACCTGCCCAACCATTCTTCTCATTCCAATATGAATGCTTCCTGGAGAATTATCATCAACATTCTATAAAATATAAAAATAAATTGTTATGTTTTTCCTTCAATACATAATAAAATAAGAAAAATGAATTTAAGTTACCAAAAATGAATTTAAGGTACTATAATTAATAGCACACACCTCACAGAATTACTCAGCACACATACCACTCACTTCTTTTTTCGGACGCACCTCCACCGAGAGACATGGTCTCTATGTATAGTCTCACTATGTCGGTTATTTAGTGGCTTCAGAAGCTTCTCAAATCACAAGTTGATTTGCTTCTTGACGCTTCCGTTCGTATAAGACTTGTAGAAAAAATGCGCAGCAACTTGGATAAGCTTTCTAGAGCAATCGAAGAGCTTTCTTGACAATTCTCATGAGTCGGTGATGACTCTCAACACTAAAGAACAAAAGAGAAAACAAGAAAACTTGAAGCAGAAACTCACTAGACCTTAACACAAGCAGAAGAGTACTGACATGCGTTAAGCAAGATGACATCAAGTAAGTAATTAAAAATTTAAGTTAGGTAAGATACTGTTACTGACTTTCAGATTGCAATAAGACAGGATGCGCTGTGTTAAACTCATAAGTGGGCCAACACATGAATCTTAAGGTTAAAAAATGAAAAAGAATTGAAAACATCAATTCTAGGGTTTTAGAAATAATTAGAACAAAAAACGGACGAAAAATGGGTCTAGAAGGTCGAACTGAGAAAATTAGAGTTTTGACTAATTTAAGTGGACCAAGTCAAAGTTTGTTGACCAAGAGTCGATCAAACCGTCATTATCAAAAAGTTAGTCAAGAATGGTCAAAGTTGACCAACTGTCCGAGAAATGCAGATAAAATACGCACTAGACATAAATTAAGCTGAAGTAAAATAAGATAATTATTAGATGATCAATGGTTGAGAAAACAAGAAAACTTGAAGCTGAAACTCACTAGACCTTAACACAAGCAGTAGAGTAGTTGTCCTTCCCATTCTCTTGTTTTATTCAATTCCGATCTTCTTCCTCATTTCCGCAACGTATTCGTCGATCTCCTTCTCATCAGCAAGAGACTTGGAGACGCTCTCCTTCTGCAGGCACGTCTTGGCCCACGCGATGAGCTTGGGGCACTCTGCGCCGATGCTGAAGCCGGCGCATGTCTCTAAAACACGGAACCAGGGGTAGAATCCAACGAGCGCGATGTCCAGAAACCCGAAGCTGTCTCCCCCGAAGTACGGCTTGTTTCCAAGCTCTGCTTCCAACAGTTTCAAGCTGTCCAAGAGTTCCTTCTTCCCTGCCCCATGCTCTTCTCCTTTCACTTTCCAAATTACCTTCGTCCCTGCGTCGAACATCTGCGCTACCCCCAACATATTCAACGCATCAAATTTGTTTTTGTTTTTTTTTTCTTTTTCTCTAATTTGTTTAATTTGGTTTGAAAAGATGCATGCAAGTAAACCGCCATAAAATTTTTAAAAAAAAATGTCTTAAAGTGGATTTGTTCAAAAGGACATATATGCATCAAGTTTATTCAGTTTTAAATCTTATCCGATATATACTTTTAAATTTAAATTTGATTTAATATACAAATATCTCGTTTAATTATTCATTTTAATATCTAAAATGACTAAACTATCCTTAAAAATAAGTTAAAAACTTTCCAATATTATAAAAAATAAAAATAAAAAACATAAAAAAAACAGTTCCAATAGTGTTTTCCATATTGTTGAGGTTAAAACTTTAAAGTTTTTTTAGTTTTTTTTCTCATTTCATTTTTTTTCTCATTTCGTTTTGAAAAAAAAAAAAAAAAAACGTCAAAACTCATTAAATAAGTTTGTTACATCTTATTTACTGATACTAAACTAATTTTAAGATAGAAGTATATATTGAATACAATATTTACGTGTTCTTACAAGGACTAGTGAACTAAATTTTTTTTAGTGCATCTATTAATAGTCTCATTATTTTTTCAAACACTTCTTTTTAATACAATTTCTTATTACTGAATTATCCATTAATTAAATTACTTTTACGGACGAAAATATTTAAAAAAATAATACTCCTAAGGCAACCCCTTTAAAAGAAAATTTTATTCATTTATAAAAGTTATTATGCCCTACTTTTTTCAAAGGAATAGGGATGAATTCCAACACTAAAGAGTCCATACTTTTTTTAAACGAATAGGAATGAATTCCAATATTAAAGAGTCTCTCCACAAAAAAATACATAGTATATTTGTGATCCCAAAAAAAAAAAAAAACTGATTCATAAAAGTACATAGTTTATTTGAAAAATATAAATATTGTAATGATTAATAAACAAATAAACACATCCACTAATAATAATCAAAAGCTAAAAGTTAGTATTAACATACTTATTTAGCATCACATGTGAGATGTTATTAAATAATCTCTAGATATGTTAAAAAATAATTTGTTTAAACAGTGCTCGTTTTAGCATTAGCATACTAACAATACAACATCACATTTGAGATTTAATAGCAAATAAACGTTATCAAATTAACAGTTGACATGGTTTGAAAATAATAATCATTATTCTTCATGTATGAATCTCATGTTCATAGTGCATTTTGCCAAAAATGAAGATTCGGGATCCATTATTTAAAAAAATACAAAAAGAGAAAAGAAACAACTTGAAGTGTAACTGGACAATTTACTCAAATAAATAAATTAACGATGCTGAAAAAGTAGACACAAAAGGAAATTTTAAAAACAAATGAAAACAAATGAAAGAAAAAAAAAAATAAAGAAGAAAGACAAAAAACACCGGTTGTTTAAAAAAAAAAAAGAAGCGAGAAGGGTAAACGCCTCCTGACTCCTGCTAGCTGATCTATCTTTTTTATATATATAGTAAAATAAGAAACACCAATCAAAACGGACAAAATGGTATATTAAAAAAAAAAAAACATTTGAAAAAAAAAATTAATAATTATGAAAAGCTAGAACAAAAGGAATTTACCTTTTTGTCAATAAAATCAGCCCAGAACCTCGCTTGGGCTTTCTGGTAAGGATCAGAAGGAAGCAGCAATGGAGCTTTGTCGTCATTCCAAACCTCGTCGATGTACTCAAGAATTATGAGAGATTCAGGAATGGGTTTTCCATTGTGAATGAAAACTGGGATTTTCTTGTGAATGGGATTCATATGAAGAAGAAGTGGGCCCTTGTTCCACGGATGCTCTTCTATCCTCTCGTAGTCGGTACCCTTTTCGGCCAGGCCTATTCTGATCCGCGCCGCGAACATGCTGACCGGGAAATCGAGAAGAATCACCTCGTTCGCCATTGCCACCTTTTGTCGAACATCTGGTAGGCAAGTGAATGATAATAGAGTGTAGTGAAAAACAGAGGATTATCGGTGGGTTTGAAATTGTTTTTAAAATAATTTTGTTTTGGGTATGAAAATAGAAATAAAAATATTTTTATTTTTATTTTAGAATTATTTTTAAAATACGTTTGGTAGTTTTATTCAAAAATTAATTTCAATTTTAAAAGAAACTGAATTACGTTTAGTGGTTTAATTTTTAAAAACATGTAATAATATTTAAATTAATAATATATTAAATATATAATAAT
>NW_010356876.1:189636-197101 GCF_000414095.1 Morus notabilis | reverse complement strand
GCTGGCCGTCGCTTCTCCCGCGTCTTCTTCGGCTAGAGAAGAGAGAGAAGAAAAAAAAAACTGAAATCCGTTTTTCAGAAAACGAAAACGTGAAAATGAAAACGTATTTTTTCGTTTTCAGTTTTTCACAAAAAGACAAAAACGTTTTTATTTTTGTTTTCTAACACAAACTTTGCCAAACGCGTTTTTCATTTCTATTTTTAATTTTTATTTCAAAAAACGTGAAAAATGAAAACAAAAAAGGTAACAAATAGGCCCATCATGTTTTTCTATTTATAGGATGATTTAAGAATTGTACTTATTATTAATTTGTCGGCAGACACTTCTTGTTGAAATGGATTTGATTATCATATTTTTCTATTTATAGGATGATTTAAGAATCGAACGGATTTGCTTTTTCCTTAGTTTGACAATTATACACGTGATTTTGTATTTTTGTATTTTTTTTTTTTTTTGAAATTACAATCATAGATTTTATTGCGCACGTTTAGAGGAGCATGCTATTTTACACCTGCAATAGCAGCAGTGGCTTTTAACCATTGAATTTATTTTTTAACCATTATATTTGTATAAATTCGTATTAAAAATATATAACGTATTAAAAAAAATTATCTAATAATAAAAATAACGTTTTCATCAATAGAATATATTATAAAGTAAAATAGTATGTTTTATCGTAAAGACTCCTTAAATTAAACTAAAAAAGTTGGTGGGGTAATATTTGGAAATTTAAGAAAATTGAATTAGGCCAACTTGTTTGATGTTCGTGGCATTTCATTTTCCAATCTAAGAATTTAGTAGGACTTCATGGCGTTTTTTTTTTGCACTATCAAATTCTAAGTCAGTTTGTGTTTGTGGTTCATGTTTAATAGTAGAAACTTCAATGTGAAGCGCAAATAAAAGGTTGAATGAAGGAGACAGCTGGCAGGGCCAGCTTAAAGAACTTTGGGGCCTTCGACAAACCTTTTTACGGTGCCATTTTATAGATTGAAAAACATCTAAATTATGTTGAGTTATATTGTTATAATATTATTTTTTAAAAAATTTAAATTTTTTTATTAAAGTTTTTTCGCATACGTAACTTAAGTCATACCTCAATCAATGCATGCAAAAAAACAAGCACTAAGTCTTTAAATTTATTTACAAAATTGAAAAATTCAATTAAATATTTTAAAAATTTTAATTAAATCTTTTAAAAATTTAATTTTCCCGTAGTTTTTAGATGCAAAATTATTAATTAGATTTAGTTTGGGTTTTATTTTCATCTCATCTGCATTTCTTTTGGCTGAAATTATAACAGATACAACCTTATCTACATATGATCTTCAAAATAAGATAGACAACCTTTTAATTAAATGTTTTAGCTTCATATCTTTTTTCTCCTTTTTGTCTTTATTTCTTTCATCTTTTTTTTTTCTTTTTTTTTTTCTCTCATGACTTGTATAATTGTTCCTTTAAATGAGTCACTTGTGCGCGTTTTCAACTAGTTTTTTTTTCTTTTTTTTTTAAAGGAAAGAAAAGGAGACCTTTTTGTCAATGAAGTCACCCCAGAGCCTAGTTTGGGTTGTCGGATGAGGATCAGAAGGAAGCATTGGAGCTTTGTCATTCCAAACCTCATCGATGTACGGAACAATTATGAGAGATTCAGAAATGGGTTTTCCTTTGTGAATCGAAACTTGGAGACAAAGTGAGGAAAAAAAAAACACAAAAAAGAAAAAGAGGCAAGTGCGGATAGCACTACCTAAGTGCCCGGCCATTTGGGAGGAGAAAATATAATCCAAGATGACCTCTAATGTTAATACTAATTATATATTTAACATTAAAAAGTATGATATGATATGTTATTTTTATTTTAGTTTTAATGCATAAAATTATTTAAAATGTTAAATCTATTTTTCTTGTAATTATTAAACTTTAAAAGTTATAAAAGTGAAATTTTTTTTTTTTTAAATATAAAAGTTGTAATAATTACGTGAAAAGTAAACATTTCAACTAATAACAATTAAATGTCAAATTTTACATATGCTATATTTGTAAGAAATTTATCATAAAGTATAGTATATGAGAGATTTAATACAACAAATAACATTACACTGAAGTTATAGCATTGTATTGGAGATCCTCTAAGAACATTATTATATGTAAGTCAAAGGCCTAAGTACAAGCTCATATCTTAGAGCACTATGTATGAAATTTTGGTCACCTGCTATTTTCTAAATATTCTATGTAGTGGGGTTAAAAATGGAGAATTTATCTTTAAAAGTGTACAAGTCTAGATCCTTACCTCTAAGTCTTGATAAATATGCTTTTGTTAGTGTAATTATTTAACTAAACATGTTATAAATCAAAAATAAAATGTAAAAATTTTGATTCATGCATTTTTTAAATTGTATTTGTTAAGATTACTCACCTTCCATCAGCATTTATGGCCCAAACCAGCCCTCTCCTCAACGTTTTCGGCTTCTCAAAAGTAACCCAAAATATTGCAAACAAATCCTCATGTGAAGTGTCTACCCGTTCACTTCGTTGATTCAAGTTTAGAATTCGAGTTTTTCTACAGTAAAAAGCTCTAACAAACAATCACATCTAACTTTTTTGCTATAGTAAAAACCTCTCACATAAAATCACATCTCAACTCGAATTCTAAACTCGAATCAGCGAAGGTTTCGTTCACTTCACTGATTCGAGTTTAGAATTTGAGTTTTTCTACAGTAAAAAACTCTCACAAACAATCACATCTAACTTTTTTGCTACAGTAAAAAGCTCTCACATAAAATCACATCTCAACTCGAATCAGTGAAGTGAACGGGAGTGAACGAATATGTAATAAAGGCATGAATTCAAATTCGCTAATTCTCACAACCTAGAAAAACAAAGGTTTTCCTCCTTTTCCCTTAAATTCCCAGCCGTATATAAGTTCAAAATTTTGGCTTAAAATGTCGCAAATTAACCCTTCCAACCACAAGCTCATATCTATGCATATACTAAGAATGACGTGGAAGTGGCCAGAACCTATAACGTAGTTGCAGGCCGTCAGATTTCCATAGCTAATAACCAAAACGCATATATATGATTTAATTCCTGAGCTACTTATTCTTTCGCATCGTCTTCGTTCGTTAGTTAACTGAATTAGACTCAGGATAGAATGAATCAAACCCTTAAGTCTGTTTGATCAGCTCAAGAAGCTGGGTCATTACAACGGGTGCTTACAGGTACCCACTCCGAATAAGGCAGTATGAGGATTATTAAATGAGAATGAGGACAGCTATGAGGTTTAAACTGTCCCCGAAATGGGGGCGGGAGAAGTACCTCTATCCCACCCTAGCCCGATTTACACATACATATATTTTTAAAAATATTTTTCATACAAATATATATTATATGTGTTGCAATAGTACCTAAAAAGTATGCGATTAAAAGAGTTTAAAAGTATTTTGCTATTTTACCATCTTAAAAAACCCTACTAATTCATAAATTCTTATTATGAATAGCAATTTAAAGTGCGTTTATCAAACTGTAAAAGAATGTAATGAAAAAAATAATAGAATTGGAAAGAAAAGTAAATTATTATGATTAACCGGTCATTGATTCCCTCTCAAGTGTTTACTTGACTATTAGATAGTGTAATGGAATGAAAGATAATCTTATTCCATTTCATATGTTGACTAAACTTAGGAATAATAATGTTTAGAAGGTAATCACTACAAATGCCTTTTTACACAAGTAAATAGTCTTTAACTATATACTAATTCATTAAGAACAGATAAATAAATTAAATATTCATTTCTTTTAACAAGAAACCAATACTAACAAGTGTGTGTGCAATGATTGGAATTCTCTTTACTCATTCCCTTATTGTATGAGGTCACTAAATCTTCATTCCCGATTTTATAAGTACAGTAGTAGATGGGAATGATAATCACTCCTCATTTTTCCTTTTCTTTTGATGCAAAGTAAACATGCACTAAATCTTACCTATACATATGACTCTATTCTTGAGATCTTCAAAAGATAAACAAATTAGAACAATAATGTTCCTATCGTTTTTGTTTTTGACCTGTAGACCTATTCAACTATGATAGACTAATTTGATTCATTTTTCCCGCGAAAACATATAATCTCTTTTCTAATGGATTCTTTTCCGAACAACGCATTAAAAAAATCCCAACGGAGAAAACAAAAACAAAGGCAAACAAGACAAAGAAAACGTGCATAACTTTAGTTTCAATGAAATCCCTTGAAGCAATAAACTAACATGGAATCATCATTGTTCTCACTCTCTTTCTTCCCTTGAAGCGATCAACAAACATGGAATCAACATTGCTCTCTCAACATGGAACAAACAATGCTCTCTATTTCCTTCACTTCCTCTACTCAATGCCAAACTTCTTCCGCAGTTGAATAACAAACTCGAAGATCTTCTTCTCGTCCGGAAGAGATTTGTAGACGCTCTCCTTCTCCATGCACCTCTTGGCCCATGCTATGAGCCTGGGGCACTCCTCCTCGATGCTGAAGTTGCCAAATGTCTCGTAGGCGTAAAACCAGCTGTAGAATGCCACGAGGGAGACGTCTACATACCCAAAGGACTCTCCCCCAAAGTATGGCTTGTCTCCGAGCTCCACTTCAAACAGCCTCAGAGTTTCCATGAATTCCTTCTTGGCTGCCTCTTGCTCTTCTCCTTTTGTGGCCCATACCCTCCTACCACTACTAAACACCTGTGATTTCAAGCTACATTTTCATCAATTCCGGCATCTGAAATTGATCAAATGCAAAAATAAGTAGCTTCAGTTCAAGTATCGATTTTCTGATGAAGCTTTTAAACAACAACTATATATATCAAGTTCTGTTCAACAAATTAAAAAGAAACACTATTTCTGAAACATTAAGGTATGACAATTCAAATATGTCTTTTTAAAGGAAAATTTCATTCGAAGGAAGACAAAAATACAAATAATATTAGAGAATGTGAATGACCCTGCAATACAAGACATAACTCTCAATCGAGACTAGTTCTACCAGCACAATTTGATAATGCTTAATGGGTAATATGTATGCCAGAGGCCCGAAAATGGGAAGCCCCTCAGCACACAAGAACGAACTCACATAACGCTCCTTGTTACAATGCCACAATATTCTACAAACTAAATATGAGTAAATTTTGAACCTGGATATACTGTAAACTGCATATGGTACTTTATTTTCTGAGAATTTAAATGCATTTAATTAATGTACTTGTTTCAATCATTCTAAGAATCAAAGCCTGGAAAATCAGGTTTATTACAGCTTAATTTAAGGTCAACAACTAAAACCTCAAGGAAATTGTAGTACTGTTGAGAATTGAAACCTTAAAATATAAATAAACTCATAACGTTCTTTCAAGAGACAAAAAAAAAAAAAGTAAATTTTTTTTCCTAATTAAATCATCAAAATCTATATATAAAGACAAAAGTCGAGAAAGAGAGAGAGAGAGCAGTGTTCTGACATTTTGGTCAACAAAGTGAGCCCAGAATCTTGCTTGGGATCTCTGATAAGGATCAGAACAAAAAAAAAAAAAGTAAATTTTTTTTCCTAATTAAATCATCAAAATCTATATATAAAGACAAAAGTCGAGAAAGAGAGAGAGAGAGAGCAGTGTTCTGACATTTTGGTCAACAAAGTGAGCCCAGAATCTTGCTTGGGATCTCTGATCAGGATCAGAAGGAAGAAGCAACGGAGCTCTGTCGTGATTCCAAACATCGTCGATGTAGTGGACAATGTTGAGAGATTCAGAAATGGGTCTTCCGTTGTGAATGAGAACTGGGATTTTCTTGTGAATCGGATTCATCTGAAGAAGAAGTGGGCTTTTGTTTCTCAGATCCTCTTCTCTGTGTTCGTACTTGATGCCCTTTTCGGCCAGGGCTACTCTCACTCTAATGCCGAGCATGCTCGGCCAGAAGTCCAACAGCGTTACCTCGCTCGCCATTGCGGCTTTTTCTCGAACACTTGGTCGGCAGTTTTTTTTTTTAGAAAGACAATGACTAGTGATCATTTATTATTTATTGAGAAAATTTGATAAAAGAGACCGGAGAAAATTAAAATTTGAGGAAATAGGCCAGTTTTTTTTTATAACAAAAAAAAGATGATGTGTATCTTACGTGGTAAAAAATGGGTCTTATTAGTCCTAGGTCATTTTTTTGAAATCTCATTTCCTCACAAAACCAACCGCCGCTAGACCCTCTCTTCCCCCCGAAACCGACCGCTCGACCATCTCTCCCCCGACTGAGCTCTCTCACGACCGACCACCGGTTTTTCTCTCCGATCACCTCTCGCCGACTGCCGGCTTTTCTCTCCGATCAGTAACTTGAGTTTGTATTTGATCGTGTTCATCAAAAACCGACTCCGTTCCCACTAAAACCAACCAAAAACCGACCCCGACCACTCACCAAATTCCCGAACACAAAAACCGACCACCTGCTCACTAAAATCCGACTAAAATGGCATAAAAAACCAGCTCTTCTTTCTCAACTAAAACGGTCATTTCCCGAACAGTTGTCGACGAGGCAACGGAATCTGCCGAGGTAATATTCTTGTTTTACTTTTTCTTATATATTTTTGCAAGAACACAAACTTAATATAAGCAACATTGGTCTGTTCATAGTCGGTTCTTAGTCGGTTTTGGTTCTGGTCTGTTCTCAGTCGGTTCTAGGTCGGTTTTGAGTCGTTTCTGGTGATCGGTTCTTAGTCGGTTCTTGTCGAATATGGTCGGTTCTGGTCGGTTCTGGTCGAATACGGTCGGTTCTGGTCGGTTCTTAGTGAGGTCGGTTCTGGTCGGTTCAGGTCGGTGTTGGTCGGTTCTGTTCGATTTTGGTCAGTTCTGTTCGGTTTTGGTCGGTTCTGTCTGTTAGGTCGGTTCTGCGGGGATTTTGGGTCGGGTCATGGTCGGTTCAGTCGGTTCTTGTTGGTTTCTTAGTCTATTCTAGACGGTTCTGTCATTTTGGTCGGTTCTGACCGGTGTGTTTTTTCTTCTTTTTCAGTATGACCTCCCAAAGTACAACACGACATTTTATTTCGATGTATGAAAATATGATATATTTTGGAGTATTGACACAATATCTGCTTTTGAGGCGAATAGAAACAAAAAAGAAACATGAGTTGTGGTTCATGATTAATGGAACCACAACTCGGTTTGGAATGAGAGAATTTACATTAATTACTGGATTGAACTGCGGGGAAACTCCAGAGCCGAACGTGATCTTGAAAGCTTCGAAGAATAGAAGATTATTGGAGCATTTTAAGTCCCACGTAGTAATTGTTGCTGATTTAAGAAAATTGCTCACAGGGAAGAAGATAAAAGGTAGCGATAAAGCAAAGATCGCTATCATTTATTTTTTAGCACAAGTATTATTATCTGGGGACGAGAAGAAGACCGTCCCACTGGATTGGCTGTCTTACGTTGACGATTTAGAATTCTTCAACAGCTATCCAT
>NW_010356876.1:189108-189338 GCF_000414095.1 Morus notabilis | reverse complement strand
CAAATGGGAGGCACGCCGGGTTTCATTGGTTGAGGTTAGACAGATAGACGACCTCATGCACAGTGGCGAGGTAAGGGTTTAAATACAATATTTTTATAGGTGTAAATTTTACAAAATAGGCATATTTGTTTTTTTTACAATATGTTTCCACCTAAATAATCATTGAATGTATGTTCTTTTAATATACAGGGAATGGCCGTACCAATTCTTTATCCCACTGAGGAGGAAAT
>NW_010356876.1:164903-182364 GCF_000414095.1 Morus notabilis | reverse complement strand
AAACCGACCAGAACCGACCATGTTATAAGAACAGACCAAGAACCGACTACGAACCGACCATGTTATAAGAACAGACCAAGAACCGACCAGAACCGACCATGTTATAAGAACATACCAAGAACAGACCATCAACCGACCAAGAACAAACCTTTTTTTTTCTAAACCCGGCGGATCTTCATCATATCAGACAATGTAAACTAGTCTTTTAACATGTAAAATTACTATTTTAATGTATTTTTAACTACATTCTCATCTTAAAAACATATGAACAACAACGAAAAACACCATGAGAGATATAGAAAATGAAAGACTTACTTAGTAGCTCTTCTTCAAACTTCGTTTTGGACGAGAAAAAAACGTTGAATAGGCAAGATAATAATATTAATGAGGTTATGCGATGACGATGACTTGAGAAGAAGAGATGAGAAATTGAAGGCGGCTGGGAGAACAAAATAGCGCGAAATGGAAGATGAGGAGGAGAAATAAAACCCTAAAACCATAATTGATGACGTGGAATGCTGACGTGGAAGTTGGGTTATTTACCCAATTTATTTTTTTGGTGGTTTATTTACTTAAAAACACATTTTACTTAGTCTATTTATACAAAGTTCCCTATTTATTACTGGAGTTGGGTGGGTGGTTATGTTTTTTTTTTTTTTTTGACTTCAACTATTTTGGGAAGAAAAAGTATTTTGCCAACCTCCTTAAATTATTAGATTAAATAAAAATATTCTAAAAAACAATACCTCTTTAACTTTGGTTAGATGTCTTGATTGCATATTAAGGTCTCATTTAATTTGTGAATTTGAATGGAGATATTTTTTTAAAGTTTTTAACTATAATAAAAAAATTAAATGTGTTATTTTTTTAGAGTTTTTAACTGTTAAAATTTAGGACTCGTTCACTTTGCGGATTCGAGTTTTCAATTTGAGCTGAAATGTGACATTTTCTGAGAATTTTTCACTGTAATAAAAAAAAATTAGATATAACATGTTATGAGAATTTTTTACTATAAAAACCTAAAATTAAAAACTCAAATCGATGAAATAAACAATACCTTAAAATTAAAGACTCAAATTAATAAAATAAACGAATCTTAAAAATTAATTAGACATTTAATTTATAAATTTAAAATTATAATTTAAAATTATTTTTAATTTATATATAATTTTTTAAAAAAAATTATTATAATAAATCACGAATTATAATTTAAATCATTATTCTCTCTCGAATACATATTCTGATCACATATATTTCCAAATTCAAACTCTCTAATATCTTCTCTCACTGTCCCGCCCCTGCCCATCTCTCCGACCATTCTTTCTGTCGTCGTCATGGCAGGAGAAGTCGTCGTCGTCACCGCGTGGGAAGCCCGTTGTCGTTCTCGTTCGCTTCAGACGTCATCGTCTCTTGAGGAAACGTCGCCATAAGATCTGGTTCGTAAATCGGCATCGCAAGATCCCTTCCTTGAAATCTCGTCGTTCTAGTTAGCTCCAGACGTCGCCGTCACTCAGGGAAACGTTGCTGTGAGATCTGGTTGGGAGATCGGCATCGCGAGATCTCTTCCTTGCGATATCGGCGAATCTCGGCCGTCCACTAGATCTGCAGATTCTGATCATTTTTAGCACGGCTTGATGCTTTTACATCCCAGGTTGGTTTACTTTTATTATTTTCTTTTTTTATTTAATTCATTTCTTTTCGGTTGTGATTTTAGATGTTTTCTTTTTCTCCGTTCATTGTCTAGTTTGTGATATTGGAGAACATTCATATCATCAACCAGTTTGCTGAATATCTTGGAGAAGAAACTGATCCCGGCTCTTGTTTGCGATGCTTCCTTTCGTCGTTGCCGCCACCACCATTGCTGTTATGGCTCAACCATCTACTTTTATTTGGTCGGTAAATTTTACTTTTTTTTTTTTCTTTTTTTCCTCTAAAATATTGGGTATTAAAGTATTGCATGTTGAGATTTTTGGGTTTTCAATTCTTGCATGCGACATTTTTAATAATTTTTTGTGTGAATTTAAGTTACTTAGTGCAGATAATGTTAAGATTGGGGCTTTATTTTATTTGAAATGCAATATCATGGCCATAGACTGTCTTCTCAGTTATGTATATTATAAATGCTTGTATTATGCATTTATGGTTTGCTTTAGAAATGACTTACAATATGCTTAAAGAATTTTTTTAATAATTTCTTTTTTTTAAAAAAAAAAAAATTGGTAGATGGCACAGCTTAAATCTTGTTTCTTGAATTATTGTTGATGGAATTTTCAGTTTTCTTTCATTTTAGTAGTTGAGAAATTGATGGTGTTGGTTGTTTCCAGCTTTTGTTCAAGACTTAAATGATGATGAATGAATTTTGTATTTCATAAGCCGGAATCCCATTTATGTGTTTGATTTTAAGCCCACGAGAGTTTCTAAGTCAAGCTATTTCTTTGTTACATGACTAATTATAATGCATCATTTGACATTCTGAACTTTTTTTTTGTTCGTTTGGCATTTTATATTGCATTCAGAAACTTTTGCTCTTTTGATATTTTATTTTTGTTTATCGGTTTTTTGTTCTTTTTTTTTTGTAGTCTGTTTGTTTGAAGGTTAAAATTTCTGGAGAATATAGTCTGGCAAATTATGGTTTATAGTCTAACAGACTATGGTTGATAGCAGAGATAATAGATGCCGGCGTAATGTGTCAGACTATGGATCACAATGTGATAGACTATGATTGGCGCCAGCGCCCGGAGACCGGCGGTCGGCGTAACTTGTAAGACCATGGATTATAGTTCAATAGACTATAGGTCATAGTCTGACACACTGACACACTATGGCAAGCAAAAGACATTAACATGTTAGACTATAAGTTATAGTCTGACAAACTATGGATCATAGTCTGACAAACTATGATCGGCCAGTGACTGGAGACCCGCCATGTAACCTGACAGGCTACGGGTCATTGCCTATCAAACTATGGGTAATAGTTTGACAGTTTATGGATCATAGCATGAGAGACTATGAGTTATAATCTGACAGACTATGGATTATAGTTTGACAAACTATGGTTGGTTCTAACGTAACCTACTAGATTATGAGTTATAGTATGACAAACTATGGGTCATAACCTGATAGACTATGGCCGGCCGTCAGAGGGTCGCCGGAAAAGCCACTTGGAGGGTCGCCAGAAAAACTCCAGACAATCGCCGGAAAAGCCGCTGGAAAAGTCACCGGCGATCGCTGGAAAAGTTACTAGACAGAGGCACCAAGCATTTTGTAAATTATCAATTTACTTTGAGGGTATTTTGGTAATTTATATTTTATGCCTTTGATTAATGTTTGACTAGATCTATTCTAAAGGGATAAAAATAAAAAGAATAATGTTTAAGGGTTAATAATAATTTGTTATACCATTTTAATGGGTAGTTATAAAAATCTCCCTTTGCAAAACAGACGAGTAGGAAAAAAGGCCCACTCACTTGTCTACTGAGCATTATTATTATTATAATAATTGTTATTAAACTATGTTTAGTGTTAGGGAATTATTTTCAAGTTTCTCTATCTACACATAATGCCATCAGTAATACGCACAACACCCGGATTTCGGATTTCGGATAAAGATAATATATATTATATTAGCACTTTTGTCTATTAACTATGAATATTGTACTACTTTGATTCTCAAATTATTTTCTAGATAGATTGCTTTAATAGTATTGATTTTTTTTCCTCACTAGGGTTAATCTTTGGCGCTAAGTCGGTACAATATTAATACTTCAGGGACCAACAATGATACTTCCAAAAACCATATATTATTAGTACGTCCCTTGATTTTTTGCAGTTTTCATCTTTGGATCGGATGAGATTGTCCTCTTAAAGAAACACCACAACGTTCTTCGCTTGCTCTTCCATCATTTATTTCATTGCTTCTTCATCACGGTGGGGTTGCACCCTATGCAACTTAATACAAACGCAACGAGGATTATTTGGGCTGCATGTGTGAGTAATGATGTGGAAGACAAAAAGTTTGGTGCCAGTGACTTGCTCTGGAGTTACATTTTATTTGTCCTATTGGTCAAGGCAGATTAAAGGACACCTACTTTTCTTGCAATCCCACGCCAGTAGGTTCGCTTTCAAGGACCACATGGGTTGGCATTCTGACCTCTTCATCCTAAAGGGATCATAAATACACACAAAAATTAATAAAACCTAAACAAAATTCTCCTCACGAGATTAAGACATTTGATTGGAGGATTTAAATTATGATTTGAATCATGGTTCATCATTCGTTATAGTATTTTCTCTCACAAAAAATACACGTAAATTGAAAATGATTTTAATCACATGATTCTAATTCATGAACCAAACGTCTCTAAAACTCAAATAAACCAAACTTAACAACCCAATATAATATCTAAGTGAACAATTAATTTTATTTATTATGAAGAATACTAAAAATAAAAAACAGAAGAAAAGAAAAAAAAAGAAATAAATCATACTGGAGAGGGAAATTCCTAAGGATCTTCCACTCCCATGGTAGGATTGTCAAAATTTAAGATTAAGAAGGATAGACTCTTAGGGCAGGCTATATCTTTTGCTTTTAATCGTACCCCAATGTGTACGTCATTGACCGAAAAAATCTTTTTTTGTTTATATATAGGATTATTTGAACTTTAAAGTTATTGTTAGTTTACCTTCTTAACTTTAAAAATCGTCATTTTATTTTTTAAATTTTAAATTATTCCTATTTAATCACTTTTATTATAATTTTTGTTAAAAATTAATAGAAAAAAAGAATAATACAATCACGTGATATTTATGTTCAAATTTCTATTAGATAAAATATGTAAGAACCATGTTATAATACTTAAATCTCCTTTTTTCCATCTGATTTTAACAAAAATTGTAACATAAGGAGTTAAGTGAGAACAAATCAAAATTTAGGTGACAAAATGAGGGTTTTTAAAGTTTAAGGGGTAAACTAAGAAGAACTTAAAATTTAGGAGTTAATAGTGATAATAATCCTTATATATATCATCTCTTTTTGGCCATTTTTCTTTTTTCTCTTATGAAGTCTTGAACAACCACATATATAGAAACGTTTTGTAAGAAAAAAATTAGAAATTGAAGATGTTAAAAGTACACAACAAACTAAATACTAGTATTTTATTTATAATGGGAAGGATATCATAAGGAATCAAATTAAGAGCATGTTACATATTAAAATAATTAAAATTAGTAACACTAAACATTTCAAAAGATCAAATATATATTATTCAAATAAGGAACCAACTTTTTCACTTCATCGAAGGACATTTGAGCAATATAGCCTCTACCAAAGGATTATTCATCAATCATATGTACGACACACCAAAGTGTACTCCAAAGCAATTATATCTAGCAAGCTAGTTCCATGGATGGACAAAAGAGATCAACACAGATATCCCAATAGAGATGTTTCTATCTCTCTTTCTAGATCTACTCGATGCCAAACTTGTTCCTCAATTGGGAAACAAACTCGCAGATCTTATTCTCATCAGCAAGAGACTTGGAGACGCTCTCCTTCTCCGTGCACCTCTTGGCCCACGCTATGAGCTTGGGGCACTCGGCCTCGATGCTGAAGTTGCCGAATGTCTCGTATGCATGGAACCAGGAGTAGTACGGAATGAGGGCAACGTCGACAAACCCGAAGCTGTCTCCTCCAAAGTAGGGTTTGTCTCCAAGCTCTGCTTCCAACAGCTTCAAGGTATCAAAGAATACCTTGTTGGCTGCCTCTTGGTCTTCTCCTTTTGTGGCCCAAACATTTTTCCCAGCATCATACATCTGCGTTTTTTTTTTTTAATCTTAAATGCATCACTATTCTAATAACATTTCAACTTTCAAGTTCATCTAATGTATCGTTAATTGTTTCGAGTTTATCTGCGTTTTCTATTTGGCTGGCTATTTCTTTTCCCTACCAAACAGATTTTCTACGTATTCCCTCCCACTTTAAAAATCTCCGGCCTCTTGAAATAAAAATGCATATATTGAAAATCTCAACTGAGAGAAGAAAAAACCATAACCCAATACAAAACCATGAAAGAACCAAACCAGCAAAGCTAAGAAAATGCAGTTAGCCTAAGTTTCAAGATCGACACCCAAGTTGAAAAAAAAAAAGAAAAGAAAAAAAGAAGAAGAAAAGATTGATCAATTACCTTGTCATCAACAACGTCAGCCCAAAACCTGGCATGAGCTCTTTGATAAGGATCAGAAGGAAGCAATGGAGCTTTGCCATGCCAAACCTCATCGACGTACTGGACAATGATGAGGGACTCGCAAATGGATTTTCCGTTGTGGATGAGAACCGGGATCCTCTTGTGAATGGGGTTCATCTCAACAAGAAGAGTGCTCTTGTTCCACAGATCCTCTTCCTTGTACTCGTACTTGATTCCCTTCTCAGCCAAAGCTATTCTAACCCTCATTCCAAACATGCTTCCCCAGAAATCCAACAGAATCACCTCCTCATCCGCCATTGCAACTTTTTCCACAAGAAGATCAAAATCTGAATCAAATTAATTAAAAAATGAAACAAGTTAGTAGATAAAACCAACTTCTGTGTCTATTTATAGGGTCACAAATGATGAAACTATGATTGTTTGTAAAAGAATGATTCTATACCTTTTTTCTTTTTCCCCTTCTTCCATTAATTTTTGCTAATTCACGATGACGTCATTTATCAGGTTTTTGGGTCTTAGCATGCTAATATGAATATCCTATTTCCTTTAACATGGAGAAAGAAGAAGATATTCCTAAAAGAGTTTATCTGGTGGGAATGCGATGTGTATTTAGAAATTAATGCGAAAGAAGATGATAATCCTAAAAGATATTCCTTGCGGATATAGATGATATTTTATTGGTCTAATCCCATCTGCGGTTGTAATATAATATCGGACCATCTATCTATTATTGCTTCTAACATTTAAATTGCATAGGCCATCCTTCTGGGACCAGTTTTATCAACTGTCCAATCTATATATTTATGGTCCCTAAATTTAATAACCAAATAATAATAATAATAATAATAAACCAAATACGACAAACACATATGGACCACTCGGTTGAGGAAAAAGTTTTCGTACCAACATAAGGGTGGAAAAGAAATAATTTAAAAAAAAAAAAAAAAAGTGGAAGAGAACTTATAAAGTAAATAGAGGATTTTATTTTTATAAGAAAAAATGTGAGGAAAATAAAATTTAACTGAGGGAAATATTTCGGGTTTCTCAGCCCCCCTCGTTGCTCTCTCGCTCTCTCTCCTTTCAATTGTCTAAGTTTTATCATATGAGAATTTTTGGGATACATCACTATGCATTTTTCCAATAATTTTGATACACGCAGACCAAAATGCAGCAAGAGTGAAGGCTCGTGTTAAATTGATATGGGATTGATTTTCACTTTCCTTAAGAGGGAAATATTGTTAACTTAAGATTACTCTTTTTTTTTTTAGTCTGATTACGGTAAAAACTAGTGATTGTTTGGTTTGTGTTCTCTCTGATTCGTTGTTTCTAGCTTCTTTAGTTGCTCCAAACCAAATAATGATTCTATTTTCCCAAAAGGCTATAAAAGGTTTCTTTCTGTTATTGGCCAATTTAAGTTTCTATTAAAGTTCCTCAGTTTTTGTTTTCTTTGATGCGTTTGATGGATGAGAACATATAGTGAATTTGATTGCGTGAAGGTAAAGATAAGATTAGGATTTTGTTGGTGGGAGGGAGTGCTGAATACTTAATGATCTGTTTGTGCTTGATTGATGAAGAAAATAGTTCTTATTGTCATAGGATATGTTCAAACCGTGTTTGTTCTTTATTGTGTTTCTTTTCTTGATATTTTTGGGGCAAAATGAAGCTTAACAATTGTTGAGGTCAAATTTCGCATCTCATTTCTCACCATCCACATGTCATCGCATTCCTCGAAAAATGAGGGCTCATCATAAAATCGGCCTATAGAGTCAACCGGGAGTTCCCGACAACTCGCCTACCCAACAGGTCATCAAACAAGTCTCCAGGCGACAACAAGCCATTTATCCAATCCAAGACTTCCCACATCAAAGAATGACCTAGAAGAACGACTCCAGCACATCAGAATCAAACTACGAGCTTCGAATAGCTCTCAGGCCGCCACTCGACAGACCAATAGCTTGTCCGGTGAGCTACCCAAATTGCTTGGGTGACTTGGTGGCCAAGTTACTAGATAAGGACCAGATTGCGCACGAGATTATCTCCCTAAATTTTAGGGAATCTCATTTAAACACGGATATCTCCTCTATAAAAGGAATTATCTCAGTCCTAATTCAAATATTCAAACTTCACGCTTATTTATAGGATATCTCCTATCAGAATTCAAGCATAAGAGATTTAGCCACCAAGCCTATAAAAGGGGATTAATTCACGCCCATATGAACCCGGATTCACGAATATTCACACCCAGAGCACTTGCACGCCTACAAACCCTAGCCTTTAGTAGTGTTCTTCACGCATTCCATGGCATACAGAGCACTTTCTATGGATATAGGCTTTATTTTACCCAAATTATTGTTGTTTTCCATCGTTCTCCTCTCTTCTCTTCCTGCTTCTCTCTCAATCATATTGTACTTTCATCGATATTAGTGGAATCATCACTGAAGACCCTACAGTGGACACACTTGGATTCCTCGGGAAACCACTATAAATTTTTGGTGTCTTTGTCTCTTATTTACTTTTTCTCACATTTATTATCTGGTACGCGACATTAATTTACTGTTTGGTCCGAATTCAGTCATTGGCCTCATATAAATTCAATTATAGAAATCACCCTCTACAACAAAAGATAAAAGGTGCGACATTGCAATTTATCTGCCTTTTTATTTTTTTTTTTGGCTCTGATTCCTCTGGTACTTTTTGAGCACTAACATATGTTTTGTTTTTTTTCTTCGGGGCACTCTAGTGAAAAAGTTGATGCCTTCAAGTCAAATTAAGTGGCAGGTATTTGGGCGGTGGGTTCCCCTTGATGGTGAAGTCTCACACTTTTTTCCTTTCAGGAAATGTGAGTGAAGGACAAGGTAGTAGCTTCAGCAATTCCAAACCTTTAATTTCTGCTCTTTAAGCTTGTTGGTTTTTAACTACGAACATAGTGTAGCACATTCCGAAAGCATACGGAGATTAATCAAGCTGATAACGAGGCTTTGGCTTGTTAATTTTGCTTCCCAGCTAGCTAGATTTGCTGGGTGTCAATTATGGCTTCTTCTTCTTCTTCGATGTCCACTCCAGCAAAACATGTCGTATTTCTTACTCGTGCCAAATTTACAAGCCATCTTCTTGCCAAATTGATTCAAAGGAATATCGAGACCTACATATATCATAGACTTTCGAAGGGGGATGAAATTTCACCCACACTTATCAAAGCGATAGAGGGGTCAAGGATTTCAATAATCATTTGCTAGATTTAAATGACCTAAACACAATCTAAATAGGATCAAAAACAATAATCTAGCCAAAAATCCGAAAATGCCATATAAACTTATTTGGAATTTAGGCATACAAAATGTTACTTCTTCCTCCGGTGGGCATCGGAGACAAGCCGTTCATGGTCGCCAGAAAATGTTGATGGCCGGCCGGAGTGGAGGACCTGCAAATGGAAGAAGAACGGCATGTAAAATTCTATGAAAGAAAAGAAGAGAAGAAGAAAGACTTTTGGTAGAATTTTCTGTATATTCATAATGAAAGAATACAAGAATGACTTATACAACCAAAGTAATGAGGAAAGCAAACGGGAAAGGAAAAGGAAACTAATTACATGAATGAGAAAGAATCCTAAAAATTAATACAAATAATTACAATAAAAGAAAAGATAATTATAATAAAGAAAAAATATTCTTTCCGTTAATACTCCCCCTCAAGTTGGAGCATGTATGTTGTGAATGCCCAACTTGTGAAGTAGTGAATGAAAAGACACTTGTCCCAATGCTTTGGTGAAGATATCGGCCACTTGATTTCCGGTTGGCACATATGCCGTCTTGATTTCTCCCCTTTCAATCTGTTCCCGTACAACATGGCAGTCGATCTCAATATGTTTTGTCCTCTCATGAAACACCAGATTAGCAGCAATGTGCATAGCTACTTGGTTGTCGCAATACAAAGTGGCAGGTAGTCTATGATCAATCTGCAGATCATGTAGTAAGTATCGTAACCAAGTCAACTCACAAGTAATGGAAGCCATTGACCTATACTCAGCCTCAGCCGAAGATTTGGACACTGTAGTTTGTCTTTTGCTTTTCCAGGAAATGAGTGCTTTCCCTAGAAAAACACAATATCCGATCACTGATCGTCATGTAGTAATACATCTAGCCCAATCCGCATCACAAAAACCTGCCAACTTCATATTGTTCTTAGAAGGAAAAAGTAATCTTTGTCCCAGAGAGCCTTTCAAGTAACATAATAAACGATAAACAGAATCTAAATGAGGTCGCCTAGGCATCTGCATGAATTGACTTAGCATATTAACTGTGAAAGTGATCTCTAGTCGAGTGATGGTGAGATAAATTAATTTCCCAACTAACCGCCGATAATGAGTAGGGTCCTTAAGCAACTCGCCATCGGTAGGACTAAGTTTCAAGTTTTGCTCCATGGAAAACTTAGCCGGTTTTGCCCCAAGTAAACCTGCTTCCTTGAGAATATCAAGCGTGTATTTCCGTTTATTGATGGATATACCCGCTTAAGATCGAGCCACTTCAACACCAAGAAAGTATTTAAGTGACCCAAGATCTTTGAGTTTAAAACAGGTTCCAAGGAAGTTCTTGACTTCTTTGATTGCATCCCCATCATCTCCTGTGATAATCGTGTCATCCACATAAAGCAACATGGCTATAATAGAAGTTCCACACACCTTGGTGAAAAGAGAATAATCAGCTCTAGATTGCTGAAAACCAAACTTGGTGATGGCTGTGAGAAACTTGTGAAACCATGATCGTGAAGCCTATTTGAGACCATATAGAGATTTGTGAAGTCGGCATACAAGAGTCTCCCCCTACCAACGAAAACCAGGAGGTGGATGCATATAGACTTCTTCAGTGAGATCACCATGAAGGAAAGCATTTTGAACCTACGAGTAGAAGCAATGGCTAAGAGGCACCAAAGAGTAGTGAGCTTGGCGACCGGGGCAAAGGTCACAGTGTAATCAATGCCTTCTCGTTGGGTAAAGCCTTTTGCAACGAGGAGAGCTTTGTATCGTTCCACTATGCCATTAGAATGATACTTGATCTTGTAAACCCATTTCCATCCAATGGGATGATGACCAGGAGGTAAGGGGATAAGGGACCATGTTTTGTTGGCTTCAAGAGCATGTATCTCGGATTGCATTGCTTCAACCCCATTTAGGATCCTGACAAGCCTGCTCATAAGATTCTGGTTCGACTAAGTGAGAGATAGTGTAGGAAAACTTACGATAAGCAAATGAAAGGTTAGAATATGACACATACCTTGATAAAGGATGGTGAGTCAAGGATTTAATCTGAAGAGCCGTGTTCGGTGCAGTCAGAACATGGTTTATATGGTAATATTTTAGGTGAGAGGGTGGTCGACTTTGACGGGTGGAGCGTCGGATGGAGGTGCTGGGATGAAGGTCATTACCGTGACTTGAAGCAGTGGGCACCATAGCATTGAGTATGGTTTCTATAATGGGTTGGGCTAGAGAGTCAGCGTCATGGCTTGGAGTAGGAGGTGCCACAGCGCTAAGGTCTGGAAGTGGATTTTGTGGAATTTCTGGGATTTTTGGGTTTATGATGGTGGATGATAGGTCAAAGGGTGTGTCGAGAGGTAGAGGTAAGATTGGTACAGTGATTGTGGTGCAGTCATTTTGTGGTAAGGTAGAATAAGGAAAAAAGTCTTCATGAAAAACAACATCATGAGAGACAAAAAATCTTTTGTCAATTAAATCATAGACTCGATACCCCTTTTGTCCTTTAGGATACCCCAGAAAAACACATTTTCTTGCTCGTGTGTCAAATTTGTGAGTAGTAGTAAGGTTCGTGGCAAACCAAAGGCACCCATAGACTCGAATATGTGAATAAGAAGGAGGTTTTTGGTATAGTATTTCATATAGAGTTTTATTAGAGATAAGTGGTGTGGGTAATCGGTTGATGAGGTAACATGTTGTTTGAACATGTTCTGTCCAAAATTTTAGTGGCAGATTAGCTTGAAACCAAAGGGCTCGAGCTATGTTTAACAAATGGTGATGCTTACGCTCCACAACCCCATTTTGTTGAGGTGTGGATGTGCAAGAATGTGTGAAATCAATGCCATTGTCATTAATAAATGGTTGTAAAGAATGAAATTCCAACCAAACCCCCCATTATCGGAACGAAGACTTTTTATAGTACGATCATATTGTGTTTTGACCCAAGCAAAGAAATTACGTAAAAGAGATTGTGTTTCAGATTTATAACGCATGAAATATAGGCAAGTAAATCGGGAAAAATCATCCACAATAGTCAAGAAATATTTAGCACCAAAATAAGAGTGTATTCTGTGTGGCCCCTAAATGTCACAATGAATCAAATCAAAAGGTGCAATGCTAGAAATAGTACTATTGGAATGTGATAACCGAGTTTGTTTAGCCAAAGGACAAATGTCACAAAAGAAATGCGAATCAAAAGAAATAGCTGGATTGCTTTTAGATAATAAACGAAATGGAAGGAATGATGGGTGCCCAAGTTGATTGTGCCAAAGGTTGGATTTACAGTTGGTGGTGTTGGCTAGGGGAGGATAACGATCGATGGAGAGGAAGTATAAACCATTATTCTGCCTACGCCGTCCAATCGTCTTCTTCATAGTTAAATCCTGCACCACACAAAAATCATGATAAAATGTCATATTACAACCTAAGGCCTTTGTAAGTTTACTGATAGAAAGCAAATTGACTTTAAATTCAGGCACAAATAGCACATCATCAAGAGTCATATTATCAGTAACACGAATGGAACCTATGGAATTAATTTTGGCCTTCCCTCCATTAGGTAGTTCAACAAAAGGATGGTGTTTAGTGTTGGTTTTGTTATGTGCAGGGGGATATTTAGAAATATGGTCAGTGGCTCCACTGTCTATTATCCATTGATGAGTAGGGGATGAATGTATACCTGTGGTATTAGCAAAAGGTTAGGTGTTACCGGTATTTTATCGAAGAAGGCTCATAAGGCGTTCATACTTATCGGGTGTGAAAGTGGCTACTTTGCTTTCCTGAGTGCTTGTGGCTTCATTAGCGATGGCCTGCGCATTGTGGGCTGCCTTCTTCTTTGGTTTGACATTTTTCCCATGAAATTTGTGTCCGGGAGGAAATCCATGGAGAAAGAAACATCGTTCGATGGAGTGTCCATCCATATCACAATGAGTGCAATGGTAAGGCGGTTTCTTTCCACTAGTAGCCACCCGGTTGGTAGAGTTGGAAGAAGTCACGGATTGGTAGTTGGCATGTGACCCTCCATTGTCTCGCTTGATAACAACATCCGCTTGTCTTTCTTGTTGTAAAATAAGGACATGTACCTTTCTTGTGTCGGGGAGAGGACTCATCGTGAGGATTGAACCACGTATCGTCAAAAAAGAATCATTCAATCCCATTAAGAATTGCATGACCCATTCCTTTTCTTCTCGTTCAACCAAAAACTTGATGCCTCCACAAGTACAAGAAATTGGATCATGATATGAAGCCAATTCATCCTAAAGGGCTTTCATCTTGGTATAGTAAATAGAGACGGATTGATGTCCATGTCGTAGTTCGACGATCTCTTGGCGGATTTGATAAATCCGGGAGTCATTCCCTTGTGAGAATCTATCATAGAGATCATTCCAAACATCCTTTGCAGATTCTGCATATATAATACTCCCAGCAATGTTAGTATTGACAGAGTTAAGGATCCAAGATAGTACCATATTGTTGCATCGTTCCCATAGCGGAAACTTGGTGTCGGTAGATGTCGGCTTCTCCAAATCTCCATTGATAAATCCAAGCTTGTTCTTTGCACTCAAAGCAAGTCTCATGGCACGGCTCCATTGTCCGTAGTTGTCGCCTTCAAGAACTTTGGACACGAGAACAAGGCCGGGATGATCGGAGTGATGAAGCAGAAGAGGGTCTGAAAAGTCATCCATCATCTTCTGTGATTTCTCTTCTCCCATAGCTGCAGCGGAAATTGATATAGAACCTCAAGGATCTGATACAATGTAAAATTCTATGAAAGAAAAGAAGAGAAGAAGACAGACTTTTGGTAGAATTTTCTGTATATTCATAATGAAAGAATACAAGAATGATTTATACAACCAAAATAATGAGGAAAGCAAACGGGAAAGGAAAAGGAAACTAATTACATGAATGAGAAAGAATCCTAAAATTAATAAAAATAATTACAATAAAGGAAAAGATAATTATAATAAAGAAAAAATATTCTTTCCGTTAATACGGCAAGAGGAGCATTGAGCTCCTCCCTATCTCTCCCTCTCTTTGTTCGGTCGGCCACACCCCCAAAAGCCCTACGCACAAGCCCACCAAAAAATAAAAGGGTGGCTAATTATATAACCAGATAGGCCTAAGGGCTTTAAGCAATATTCAATGGAGAGGGTATTTGGTCCAATGGGCTGACCAAATATTATGAGATAAAGAGAGTTCATATACCTTAAGTGAGTTAATAAAACAAGTGTCCATCCCATTATTGACCAATATTTAACATAGTTGTCCATAAGATGCTTAATTAATTACAGAGCGAATTATTATGATTATAGAAGTCCACATAAAAATATTTCAACATCATTTTCTCTGAAAACTATGCTTTTTGATCGTGGTGTTTGGACGAAGTGCTGTGTATTCTCAACTGCAAGAAAGAACATGAACAGATTAGTGTACCTGTTTTTTATGATATAGATCGATCACATGTACGAAAACAACTCAATTCTTACGAAGCAGCTTTTGCAAAACATGAAGAACGTTACAAGGAGAGAATGGAGAGCAGCTTTGACAGAAGTAGCCAACATAGCAGGATGGGATTCACGGACCTACGGGTACTTATGCTTGCCATTTTTTTTTTCCGTTGATCAAATATTTCTTTCATTAGTTGTTACAAGTTATACAAGGATTTCTATGAAATTTCTTATTAGATCAAAATCTGTAATTTACGTGGAATGCTACTTTTATTAACGAATAACATTGTGGTTAGGAGCCCCTAGATAGAATGTAATTATCTGTTAATCAATTAGTTGGTCTTGGATTTAGTCGTAAGCTTTAATTATTCAAGATCTATTAGGAAACATGCATGGTACATACAAATAACTGAGTCAAAGTTTACGACTAAATCCAGGACACTGGTATACATGCGCAAGAAAGATAAAATATAGCAGAATTTCTTTATAATTTAATTGAAACTCGTATTTTTATGATATTGCACCAGTGTCCTTCATATATGCCAGAACCGATTCAGAGTTTGTTGAGGCAAATGTGAAAGACATTTTGTTGAAACTGAATGGTATGTCATCAAGTGATGATTTCAAAGATCTGATTGGAATTAACAAGAGCATTGAGGAAATGTACGTAACAACTGTTATGCATTAATGAGTTATCAAATGTTCGCATTATAGGCATTTGGGGAAAACAACCCTTGCTCGTGTTATATTTAAACGACTATCCTCTACGTTTCAAGGCTTCTGCTTTCTTGATAACATTAGAGAAGAGTCCGGAAAGCATCAAGGACTACACTATTTGCAAACAAAACTATTTTCCGAGTTATTGGAGGAAAAGGAAAGACTTGGCCGTAAAAAGGTATGTATTATTCTTGATGACATCGATGATCTAGAGCAATTAGAAGTTTTAGCCGAAGATCACCACTGGTTTGGCCCGGAAGTAGAATTATTATAACAACAAGAGATGCACAAGTGCTTAGAGATAGAGCAGATAAGAAATATGAACTTAAGCTCTTCGGCTCTTTAATTTGAATGCTTTTAAGAGAAAGTTTCCCACAACCGATGATGTAATGCTGTCAAAAAGGATAGAGATGCAACAATAGGCCGGGGACTGTGGGCAGGCCCAGGCCCATCCTGACATAGTGACGGGCCGGGCTGGCACGGCCCGTCACTATTCAAGGTATGGCCCAGCCCATAAATATTGGTGGGCTGTGCTGAGTCAACATATATCGGCCCATGAAAAATCATGTGCCAGGCCGGGCTTGGGCTGACCCGCCCGACCCGTCTAGGCCCATAATGGGCCGGCCCATCTAGGCCCATAATATCTTCATGTTTTTTTTCTTTTTTTTTAGTAATTTTTTAAACATCTTATGTATAATTATTCTGACTGTTCTCTTTTTTCCTTACCAAAGTTTTGTCCCACAGGATTTTCCTTAGAGAGGTTTATATTTAATGAGGCAATCGTAAAAATAATATCTCTTTTCATGTTTTCATTGAATATTAAAACTTTTATATTTGTTAACTTGTTTAAAAATTCAAAATTTAAAAATAAAAATAAAAAATTGAAAATTGCATGTTTAGATGGGCTAGCCCATCTAAACCCATGATGGGCCAAGATGGACCTTGAATGGGCTAGCTCATTCAAGGCTCATGGCACGGCTCATCTTGATCCACAATACCGCCCAGCTTGGTCCACGGTACTGTGACAACCCTCCTATGAGGCCGCCACCGTAGCTTACTTTTTAACTTGTACTTACTGAGATTTCTTAAATTTGCGGAACATTTTTTTTTTATATTAGAAGGAATAATTTCATAATTCGTAACAATAATTTCAAATGAATGAATCACTAAATTTCTTAAAGCTTTTCTTAATTTCAACTAAGATAAAACCTTCTAGATATATCCTTCAAACTGAGCAGCATTTGAACATTTGTTTCAAACACCCTTTAAAAGCCTTTTTAAAACTAGCCAATTCAATATGACCATCTGATTTGACTTTAAAACAGACTTCGTGTGAAATCTTAAAATTAAGTACATCTTAAAGTTCTTTTAAAATCAATCATTTATATCGTCATGTTTAAAATTCGTTTATTTGTTGCATGCACTGTTGCAACGTTCTAAAACTTAAATACTCAAGACTGGGTTGTTAGCTACAACCTCAGTTTTCTTAACATACATATGTACATATACTTTTCAAATATACATGCTTGAAACCTTTGAATCATATATACATATACATGATTTTACTTAAACTTACTACGAAAGATTTAACTGTGAGCGGTATCCATTCCCATCTCCACCATTCGCCTGCCGCTCGCCACTACCCTTCAAGAATTGCTGATATATTTCTTACCTACAGCATGAACATATCTGATTGAGCTTTCGCTCAGCAAGTAGGAACTATCTCTCACAAAATAACTGTAAGTTCACATGAATAAATATGCATGAGCTGATTATGCTTAATTATGATGTCTTATTATAGTCTTATTATCTTATCTTATCTTTCTTACTGATGGGCCCGAGTGCTC
>NW_010356876.1:151395-164605 GCF_000414095.1 Morus notabilis | reverse complement strand
TAACTTGAATGCCTCCCTTGAGTCGGAGGACATTATTGTTATTTTCTTTTTCTCCCTTGTGGAGCTGGAGTTACCTCCCTTGTGGAGGCTGGTACGGCACTCAACTGATATTATTCTTATAAGTTCCTCTTGGCTTATTAAGGTGTATGCAATATGACATAGCATAGCATACTATAACATGGAATGTACTTAAACACATATACTTCGTGTGCACTGCTTAAGTGTATGCAGTATGATCTAGCATAGTATACATAACATTAAATTAACTCAAGCATATATATAATTCATGTGTGCTGCTTATGTGTATGCAGCATGACATAACATCACATACAATACTTAAAGCATAAACATGCATATATAACATGTGTAACTTTTTCTTTAAAATCTATTCATACTGTAGGCGAGATTCCTACTTACCTGATTTACAGAGCTGGAATCCACTTTTCTCCAAACAGCATATTCTCTTACTTGCTTACTTCTAAAAATGAACACCCATTGAGATGTGAGATTATCTGTCGTTTGCTATTTTATTTTAGCAACTTATGAAGGAAATTTAACCCTTTACTTAAGGTGTATTCCTTTCATTTCCTGAAGGATAATTTACTATAATGATCAATTTATTAGATCCTCAAAATTTTATTTTCCTTAATTGCCCTTAACATACTTATGTCTAGATTGAAAATCATTTACCCAATATAGTAACTTATTCTCCATAAAATTCCTCATTGAACTTATTATGATATTAAGGCCCAATTCGGCCTAGAAGCTTATTAACGGCATTCTAACTCTTAGGCCGCTGAAATTTAAACTCAAACAGAGTCTCTTAAATCAATGCGGATGTTGGACCCACATCAAATCCTCAAAATCCTAAGGATCTATCGTGTTTTGTAAGTGCCCGTCGGGATGTTTTGCTCGAAAACTATTAAGCTTTTAAAAGAACTATCATTCGATTTTTATAAAATGATAACTCACTCATTTAGTTACAAGCACTAAAATCCCGTTGTAAAATCTCTTTTCGAATATCGACTTTTGAAAACTATTCCCCAAGTCGTTTTACGGTAGACTTGTAAACCACAGTGAAACTATGTTGTAGAAACTCTTTTTTTTGAAACCTTTCTTCACGGATATTCCTCATTAAAGCAAGGTCTAAAACCATATTATTTTACTGAAATCACATCTCGGGTTCTTTGATAACCTTTTGTTAAAAACGACACTGTTTTAGTTTCGTTTTGTTAAAACTATGCAGTTTCTAAAATATGCATTTCACTGCATCTTAGATTCAGATTTTGAGAATCTGTTCTTCACGATAATTCTTCAACTCGTCGAGATCTAAAATTATCGTTTTTAGAGAAAGTTGAAATTCAGCCTCTAAAGGCCTCGTTTAATTGAAAATAACGGCTGCTATTTTTTTTTCTTTTGTTGTAGCAATGCTAGCCGTTGAAATTTAAACTCTAACGGAGTCTCTTAAATTAATGCGGGCGTTAGACCCACATCAAATCCTCGAAATTCTAAGGACCTATCGTGTTGGGTTTGTAAGTGCCCGTCGGGATGTTTTGCTCGAAAACTATTAAGCTTTTAAAAGAACTATCATTCGATTTTTATAAAATGATAACTCACTCATTTAGTTACAAGCACTAAAATCCCGTTGTAAAATCTCTTTTCGAATATCGACTTTTGAAAACTATTCCCCAAGTCGTTTTACGGTAGACTTGTAAACCACAGTGAAACTATGTTGTAGAAACTCTTTTTTTTGAAACCTTTCTTCACGGATATTCCTCATTAAAGCGAGGTCTAAAACCATATTATTTTACTGAAATCACATCTCGGGTTCTTTGATAACCTTTTGTTAAAAACGACACTGTTTTAGTTTCGTTTTGTTAAAACTATGCAGTTTCTAAAATATGCATTTCACTGCATCTTAGATTCAGATTTTGAGAATCTGTTCTTCACGATAATTCTTCAACTCGTCGAGATCTAAAATTATCGTTTTTAGAGAAAGTTGAAATTCAGCCTCTAAAGGCCTCGTTTAATTGAAAATAACGGCTGCTATTTTTTTTTCTTTTGTTGTAGCAATGCTATAGCAGTCCTTTAATAAGGCGGTAGCAATCCTTTTAAAAATGCTATAGGATTGCTGTAGCAATCTTCTAATATTGAGTGGGGAAAAAGCTAGGAGAAAAAAAATGAAGCTTATCCTATGTTAGTTCCTTATATAGACAACTTGAAAATCATTTTTTTAACATCACATCAACTCCTTCAATCAACCAAATTTTTGGTTCAATCCCCTAAATCATGGCCGGATTTGGAAGAGAAAGGAGAAGTAACTTTGCCATTAATTCCCCTTCAACCACTACCATCACATCACCTTAACATAAAATCCTCTAGCACACTCCACTAGCCAAATTTTTGGCTCTATTTTTCTATGCATGGCCGGCCAAGTGGAGAAAGAGAGAGAGAAAAATCTCACTCACCCCATTGTACTCTTGTCCACTTTCTTAAGTTTTCCTTTGAAACTGATAAAAATTATACTGACTATAAGGAAGTAACTTAGCCGACAGGAATTTGTTTCCATTTCTGATGGTTCCTTTTCTACTGCTTATTTATAGTTCAACTGTTAAATCCTCGACTGCTTTGAGATCACATTAAATTCTCACTCGTGTAATATCTTGAACTGTTTCAAGTCTTGAAATTATTTCTAGACTGAACAAATTATAAATTTAACTTTTCTGCATTAAATCCTGGGAATGATGTTGTTTCTGACGGTGTCAACTCCTGAGCTCACATTGTACCCTTCTACTATGGGTATTTATCTTGTGACTTTAACCTAGCTGTTTGGCAATTAAGGATTTTCTCTTCTTTTAAAATGTCAATGCATTTTTTTATACGCTGCTAACATCGTGCTGTGCTTGGAGATTCTTGAAATTAAGATTTTCAAACTATACTTGTACTGAAAATTATTCTGCCTTAAAGTACGGCGAGAATTTATCGATCGAATTTACAAGATCGAAAACATGAACTTAACATAATATCTACTACAGAATTTAGGAATACATATATTAATTCTATAAATCCTTCATTCACAATATAACATAATATTTTCTAGAAAAATCCTTAGCTTAAATAAATAAATTATATTATTTAAATTCTAAGATTTTCTCAGTCATTACAGGTACCGCCCAACTTAGCCCACGTAAAATTGGTCCATGGTGTGGCCTGAGTAATTCTTATACTGGCCTCTAGAAAAATCCTTAGCTTAAATAAATAAATTATATTATTTAAATTCTAGGATTTTCTCAGTCATTACAGGTACCGCCCAACTTAGCCCACGTAAAATTGGTCCATGGTGTGGCCTGAGTAATTCTTATACGGGCTGGCCCTACCCATAAAATTCGTGGGCTGGGCTGACCTATCCCACGGCCTGCATGGGCGTAAGGAGAACGGGCCGGGCCGGCCCGGCCCGTTCTTGCATCTCTAAAAAAGGGTGGTAAATTATGCAAGTGGACAAGTGAGTTGCAAAAATTATGAATTTGTTTGAAAATGTTTGTTATGTATGTATGTTATGTGTGAGATATATTTGTCGTGCATAAATGATAAATGCTACTCCTTTTATTATAAGTCCCTGTGTACAAAAGATAAAATGTTTATTGTAAGTTTCAAGTGAGCCCATGTTTATTTAATGAGAAAAAAGTAAAACTATTCTTTTTATTGCTCTCCATGTCGTGCGAAACATACTCTGGAGTTGAGAAAACGGGAGCCGATTAGAATTTTCTCTTATTAAAATATATCAACTTAAATAAAAGGGGCAATTATTGAACCAAGATGGCAATATTGATTTCATATGGAACACCCTTTGAAACTGAAAACGTTAATTGCAATTATAAAGAACAATCAATAATGAATCAAAAATGTAAAGCAATCAAAATAAATTAAAGTAAATGAGAGATAAATGACCAATAATTATATAGTCAAAGTGGGAATGGTCATGACGCGTGTGTGGGTGGTGGGTTCCTCTAGATATTGAAGTCTTCCGTGAAATTTCCTACACTTTAATTTTTGGTTGTTTCAATGATCTGCTTTTTGAAGCCTATTACATTCTGCCAACATATAAACTAATCTCGGAGGCTTTTGATCGTTCTGCTTTCTACATTTGTTGGCTGGGATTATATTTATGGCTGCTTCTTCTTCTTATTATCCTTCTTCAACATCCACTCCAACGCCAAAACATGACGTATTTCTTAGCTTTAGAGGCGAGGATACTCGTGCCAAATTTACAAGCCATCTTCATGCAAAATTGAGACCTTCATAGATAATAGACTTCCAAAGGGAGACGAGATTTCGCCTGCACTTATCAAAGCAATACACGAATCAAGAATTTCAGTAATGATTTTCTCTGAAAATTATGCCTTTTCATCGTAGAAAGGTACTTATTGTTATTTTCTGAGTTATTGGAGGAAAAGGATCGGGATACCATTACCTCTTTTGCTGAGGAAAGGCTTCGCCGTAGAAAGGTACTTATTGTTCTTGATGACGTGAATGCTCTGGAGCAATTAGAAGTTTTCGCTGAGGATCACCATTGGTTTGGCTCTGGAAGTAGAATTATTGTAACAACAAGAATTATTGTAACTTAAGGGATTAGACTTTGATAATGCTCTTCAACTCTTTATTTCAAATGCTTTTAGGAGAAACTCTCCCACGGCCGATGATGTAATGTTGTCGAAAAGAGTGGTAAATTATGCAAATGGGAACCCCTTAGCTCTTAAAGTTTTAGGGTCATTCCTTCGTTCAAGGGTAAAAGAAAACTGGGAAATGGAGCTAGAAAAACTTAAAGAGTTTCCCAACCAACGAATTCACGATATATTAAGAATAAGTTTTGACGGACTAGACGAAACTTAAAGAGTTTCCTTGATATTGCATGTCTTTTCAAAATTGACTCAGAATCTTCAAATTGCATAAAACTTGTAGAGCGTAGACTGGGTGCTCATCGTTGAAAATAGGAATACAGAGTCTTATTGACAAGTCTCTTGTAACTGTCAACGACAACAATATTGTTGTGGTGCATGATCTGTTGAGAGACTTTGGCCTTGGAAATTTCTGCCATCAAATTTCATGCCACATAATCTTGTTGAACTTAGGATGCCTTGTAGCAATCTTGAGCGACTTTGGTGTGGAATCGACGTACGCTTTAATTTAACATTTTTCTTCTACTACGGAATATAATATGTGAAGATTAGCTTAATTAAGTTCTAACTAATTCTTGTATTCTTGCAACAGATTATTCTTGGAAATTTAAAATATGTTGATCTTCATTCGCCCGACCATCTTATTGAAATTTCCGCTCTCTCTCAAGCTCCAAACCTTATGAGCGTAGATCTTGGCCACTGCAGAGCATTACGTCAAGTTCCTTCACTGAGATTTCGAATTTCTGAGGAGCTTACTTGTTTGGATCAGAGGTACCACGAATGCAATCGCGTTGAATGCCGAACTATTGGACACCTTAAACTTGACAAATGCACTGCTCTTGAAGTTGTTGAGAAGATAACTGGGAATCTTGATTTCTTGGATCTCAGCCGCTGTCGTTTTCTCAAGAATCTTCCAAGTGATATTCAAAAGCTAAAGTCCTTGAAATGCCTTAATCTAAGCGGATGCTTATACTTTGACAAGCTATCGGTGCTTCCAAGAAACATGATTGAGTTAGATTTGAGTAGAACGGCGATAGAAGAATTGCCATCATCGTCCATTGAGTATCTCTCCAGTCTTGAGAAACTAGATTTGAGCAATTGTGAAAGGTTTAAGAGCTTGCCAACCAGTATTTGCAAGTTGAAATCTCTTAAAAGCCTTGACCTGAGAAGGTGCTGGAAATTGGAAATCTTCCCCAAAATATTGGAGCCGTTGGAACATTTAGAGAGTCTCAACTTACATAGTACAGGGATCCAAGTGCTACCACCATCTATATCTATGTTGCACTTTCTAAGATCATTGAATTTGAGTTTCAGCAATTTATCTGAAACTCCTGAGGAGATTGGTCGGTTATCTTCATTAGAAATCCTAAATCTACTTGAAACCCGTATAGAGGGAATGCCTGTAAGCATAAAAGATCTTTCTAAGCTGACCGAGCTCGTGATTTCCTGTTGCAAGAGACTTAAATATTTGCCGGAGCTTCCGTTTTCTCTAGAATATCTTAATGCAGATAGATGCGTCTCATTGGAGACGATAGCAAATTCAAGGGATGTTATCAAACAAGGGTTGAGTAGTGGCAACCATGTTATAACATTTAGGAACTTTGTCTATTCTGGTTGCTCAAAGTTGGGTCTCAACACACAAAACAACATAGTGAGTGAATTTCAGCTCAGAACTTTGGACACATCAATTAAATGTCTGCTTCCAGTACATGGCGCATTAAAGGTGTGTGTCTCTTTCTCTTTTAGGAGGAAAAATAAAAACAAAAATAAAATTTGGCTTTATTTTCACTATTGTACTAAATAAAATGATTGTTTATCTTGCAGAAATCAGATTGTCCTGGTGTTGGCATTTGTTTTCCCGGAAATAAAATTCCGATGTGGTTCACATATCAATCGAAGGGCCCTTCAATAAACATTAAGCTTTCTTCAGATTTGAAGAGTACCAATTTCGTGGGCCTTGCTGTATGTGTCGTTTTAAATGCAGAGGAGATGTGGTCCTTGTACTTATCTAGTTTAAACTTATCTTGTGAAACAAATTTCAAAACTAACTGTACTAAAAGCTGCAAATTTGATTGGGATTTCATTGATTTTGATCTGTATGCTCCGCTAGAAGGCACATTCAAGTCAAATGTGTTCATGTGGTATAAGCATGTAAACTACAACAACTATCCTGACACAGAGGAGGTGTCATTTCGCTTCCGCTGTGGCTTTGCAGGCAATGTGAGAAGTTGTGGTGTCCGCTTACTATATCTCCAAGATGCAGAGGACGTACTTGGTTTCACTGGTAAGCATGGAAAATCAAATGTTTTAAGTACTCGAGCCGTCTAGTCTTACACGGCCAAATCGCCGTAATGATGAACTCAAACTTTTAGTTTCTAGTGACTCTGCTGACCATGCCTCCCCTCTGTTAGATGTAATTTATAAAATCTATCAAACATTATTGCACTAGTAATGCTTTAATTTGATTTCTTGTCATGCTTTTGTAGGAACTGGCTGCTAACTTTTATCAAATCACTTTGATTTATGGTACACAAGTTGCAATTTTTTCGGTGTGTTCTTCACAAGCCTAATAAAAATGGGGAGGCTTGGTGGAGATCAAGAGTGGTTTCGATGCTGAATTACACCAGTGTGAGTACTGATCTCTCTCTCTCTCTCTCTTCTTGAATGTGTAACTCTATTTCTTCTTCTTCCTTACATTAATTTCTGGATTCCCACTTTCCTTCCGTCCGACAATAGTTTGTCAATTACAAACTATATATGAACTAGTGAAAATGTTACAACGATGTTGATTTTACTT
Source organism: Morus notabilis (assembly GCF_000414095.1). NCBI lineage: Eukaryota > Viridiplantae > Streptophyta > Magnoliopsida > Rosales > Moraceae > Morus > Morus notabilis. The sequence goes on along the minus strand of NW_010356876.1, from coordinate 157,132 downwards.
TTAACTTTGTTATATGATCAATACCTCAATTCTTCCATGGTGAAGTTATATTTTTAATGCAAATTTGCTTAATGGACTATCAATAGGAATCCTCTCTAATATGACGTTTAGGAAATTAATATTACTGATAAAGGTTAATTTTTGGTGATATTTTATTCATTGAGGAGAAAATGTAGAAAAAGAAGGAAAAAAAAAAACGGAAAATAGTTTTCAGTGACTGAGTTGGAACTCAAGACCACATCCACAAAATAGGTATCCTTCTGTATCTTCTAAAATTTAACTACATTTCTTTGATTCTCGTATGCATATTCTCATATTATATGTTTTTTTTTTTTCTTTTTTTAGAATGTATGACAAATAATTCCCACATATAGCAACAGACAACAGACGACAGACGACAGATAATGATTAAAAAGCAGAATCGAAAAGGTGGTCCAAAACCTGGTCTTTTATGGAAGGAATTAGACGACAGTTTTTGAAAAACTGTGACTACTCTTTTTTTTTTTTTTTGTGGAAAAGGCTCATGAGACTATTATAAACCCAAAACCCTATTGTCTAGTCCTCTTCTTAATGTCATGCTGAAAGGCTCTTATGAGACTCTAGACCGAAAACTGCAGCAAGAGGAACAATGAAATAGGGCACCAATACAAAATCATCCTCGAAAATTATTTGATAGAGTTATAGTTGAGGTATGATACAACAACTTTTCTCTGCTTATACTGTTCTTTGTAAAAATCTGGAGCCTCTGTCAAAAAATAATGGATAATTGACTCTTTTTATTTGATGTTTAAATCAGTACAAAGCTGAGTTCTCTTTTTTTTTTTTTTTTTTTTTCTTTTTTTTTTTTGGGTTCCTAGATTCCTTTTATCAAATGCCTCGTAAATCATTTGCCTGTGCATTTTTAGCTCAAGCACTAATTAATTAAATCATGCCAAATGGATCAAATTAAGCAGCATTATTTCTTTTCTTTTCAATAAATAATTTATGTATTTGTAAATTACCGTTTTTTAATCTTTGTGTTTCTGTTTCCATTTGCACGGACATGGCATGTAAAGAAAACAAGCATAAATGCATATGACATTTAGTTTATAGATTCAGAACCATAGTTAATGATTTTGATTTTATAATTTAAATTTTTTATGAAAAAAAACAGTGTAGCGAATTAAGAATCATGATCTTAACTAGACGAGAACTCTCAAAACAAACGGAGCAGTAGTACCATAGTTAATGATTTTGATTTTATAATTTAAATTTTTTATGAAAAAAAAACAGTATAGCGAATTAAGAATCATGATCTTAACTAGACGAGAACTCTCAAAACAAACGGAGCAGTAGTCTGCCAACTAGATTTGCCTTGTTTTACAGATTGCAGTTTTGTCAGGAAAATGCATGTAGTTTTGCTATCAGAATCAGATCAAGCTTTCCCAGCCACTGATTATTAGCTTATGCCAGACTGACTATTCCAAACGATTTTTTTTTTTGCTGATAATTTATTCCAAAAGATATTGATTTAGGCCTTATTAAAGCAGCGTTCTTCCTCCCTCTAAATAATGTGGTAAATTGATCATTTATTCACAAACGAATGTGCCACTCAAGAATATTTTACATACAAAAATATTCTTTTTCACACTTGAAATATTGACTTTGATTATTTGACAATTTTATCCTAAAAGCAAACTGTACGGAATGTCTACGCTATCAGAGAAGAATTTTTATCAGTTTATTGCTAATGTTAAGGCCAAAATTGGTGAAAGAATTTGACAAATATCAATAATGAATAATCTATAGAAAGCAAGAGATACTAGTTGAGTTGAATGTTTGTCTAATTATGTCCAAGAGTTAAATGCATCTTCATTGAAATTACTAATGCAATGTCATATTTTGCATATTAAAGCCAGTGAAATTGCAAAATGTCTTGTAACCATATATACATGTTCAACTACTACCTTGGCTGTATGAAAGAACTTTGGATAAATTTCATAAAATTTCCTCTCAACTTTTAGCACCATAACAATGCCCCGTCAAATATTAATTTGTATCATCTATTCCCCCTCAACTTTAAAACTACGTCAAATTTCCTCCTTCCATTAATTATTTGGATGAAATTGCCACGTGTTACACATTGAAATATTCTAAAATTATTTGTTATAATTTAAATTAGACTGTAGATTGTTTTTGTTTAATTGTTCAAGTCTCTCAGCATTGTTGTCATTGTGTTAGGAAATACAGTAGTATCATCGTAGCAATTTTCAAATTCCTTTCTTAATAGTTAGTTACAAACCACGTTCAAATATTTGAAAACAGAGAAGGAGCGAAAACAGGGGAGAAAAAAGGAAGATACAATTTTATGGCTTGCACAATTGTCTTCTATCACTAGTTTTGTAAGGAATATATTCTCTCATTTATTCACTTATATATTATATGCTATTGGTGACTCGTAAACGAATATAAACACACAAAAAAAAAAAAAAAAAAAAAATGTGACCTCAAAAAAAAAAAAAAACAAAAAAAAAAAAAAAAAAAAAAAAAAAAAAAAAAAACCAATCAAGCGAAGAATGTCCACGTATCACTGCTCAACCATATAAACAACTAGCTTTGTTTTCGTCGAAAAAAAAAAAGGTCCACGACGACAACAACTAGCTCAGTCTTTGTCCGGTTCAACAGAACTGTTGGTTTTGAAAATAATTTTTAATATAGAAGAGTGTATCTAACATATCGTATGTAATAAAAATTTTATAAACCTTTGAAATACTCTACAGATTACATTAATTTATGCATAAATAAATTAATTAAATTTATTTATTTACCTAGTGAACGATTAGGTCGATTACTTGAGTATTTTTACCACAAACATTCCTCGTTCCAAGCTAGATTAGAATACCCGAATCTTTCTCATCAACTCTTTAAATCTACGAAGACGTGTGTGTGGGCACACTAAAAACAAAACAGGATTAGTAAATAAACATTTAAGTTTTTCACGAATACCAACACATGCACGACATGAAATTTGAGAGAAATTTTTTTTCTTTTCCTCACTCTATAAAACCGGCCACACTATACTGGGGAGAGTACAAATTGTGTTCTCTAATATTCTTTAATTTTCTATTTATAGAGTAGTAGTTAGACTCGCAGAAAAAGTCAAAATTTTATCTCCAAGATAAAGCATGATAATTATATCCCACTTCTAATTGATTTTAGAAGCAAAGTTCTCTCTCTCCCTTATCCCATAAGGCCGGCCACCACAGGGATATTTCTCCCTGTGGTAGGCACAAATAGCAGATAGGAAGGAGGCAAAATTCTGCTTTTATCCTGCAGTCTAATTTTTGTAATGACTGAGAAAATTTCATACCTTAAATAATACAATTTATGTATTTAAGCCAAGGATTTTCCTAGAAAATATTATGTTATATTTGTGACTGAAGGATTTATGAAATTAATATCTGTATTCCTAAATTCTGTAGCAGATTTCATGTTAAGTCTATGTTTTCGATCAAGTAAATTCGATCGATAAAATTCTCGCTGTACTTTAAGGCGGAATAATTTTCAGTAAAAGTATAGTTTGAGAATCTTAATTTCAAGAATCTCCAAGCACAGTATGATGTTAGCAGCGTATAAAAAAAACGCACTGACATTTTAAGAGAAAAGAAAATCCTTAATTGTCAGACAGCTAAGTTAAAGTCACAAGATAAATACCCATAATAGAAGGGTACAATGTGAGTTCGGGAATTAACACCGTCATAAACAACGTCATTCTCGGAATATAATGCAGAATAGTTAAATTTAGAATTTGTTCAGTCTAGAATTAATTTTAAGACTTGAAACAGTTCGAAATATTACGCGAGTAAGAATATAAAATAATATTTAATTATTCAAAAATTAATGTTAGACTGTAAGTAGTAGATTAAATTACGTGAGCTAAATTATTTACCTCTAATCAGTATAAATTTAATCTGTTTAGAGGATATATTTGAGGATAAGATCAAGCACGTAATCTTGTCTTAATCAGATACTTTATATAGTGAAATTTTTAGGGTTCTTGCACTTTCTTTCTCTTGTTCCCGTTCACTCTCTCTCTCCCCTCACGTTCTCTCACAAAACCATCAATGGCCAAATACTCAAGTTGAGATTCCGACCTCCGTTTTTGACACCGCCGATGTCAATAGAAAGATCTCGACGAGTTGAGTTCAACGACATGCGGCACGACCTCCAACTCCACCGGAATCAGCCGCAATCACCGGCGAAAGTTCCGAAAATACCTATTTCTTCCCGTCGTGATATCTCCGCCATCCGACCTCCGATTGAGATGATTTCAGTCCCTAGGGACTCAGTGCAACGAGACGAAGAAAACCCATCCATTTTCAGAGCTCGATTCTAGCCGGAGTGCCGCCGTCCGTGGTGGTCGGAATCGTCGCTGCCGCCGCCGTCATTTCTCTCTCTCTCCAAGCCGTCGTGGATGTCACCGCCCCCACCAATCGACTCAGAAGCCGACGCCCAGTAGATCCCGACCAGCAGCCACCGTCACCGTCACAGTTTGGCCGGAAAACGGAGCCACTGCCGTCATCCGTGGAGGGAAGAAGTGGTTCCGATGATCTAACCGTTGGATCGTCGTGACTTTGGTGTCACAACACCAGAAGGAAGCGGGTAAGAAAACCCCTCGACCAATTTTAAGATTTCATGACCGAAAATGTGAGATTTGAGTCGCCGGATTTTACCGACGTTGCCGGTCCCGATAGGTACTGATGCAGCTCGAATGGTGTGAAATTGACCGCACCAATGGACTCAGAAGGGTCAAGTTAGGGGGTAGGATCCAAGTCCGCCGCGGAAAAACTCTCCGGGAGCCTCCGCCGCCGTATTCCGGCGAGGTGTCGTTTCTCAGGCTATCGACATCCGTTTGATGATCCGAGACCATATCCCGACTCGTTTCGATGTGCCGAATGAAATGGTGACATCCGTTCAACCAAATTCAATTCTGATAAGAATGGTGGTTCAAACTATACAAGTGAAGATCAGAATCGAGTGTTTAAAGCTACGATGTTCCTTAAGGATCATTCATAATGCTCGCAGCTTTTCCCAGAATTAGTTTTGAGGAATACGCAGGAGGACACGACAAACGAGATATTATCAGAACCGCTAAGCTCAGAATCCAGGCAAGTACAAACCTTGCTTATAGTTTAATTAAGATAGTCGTATAAGGCATATGATTTTCACGAAATATGTTAATTATGAGATTTTCGAATTATGTTTATATTTATGTTAAACGTCGTATATAGTTTTCCAATAAAACTTAACGATTTTCAAATAAGCGGGTAAGCGAAAATCGTAAAAAAACGATACGCTAGACCCTTAATTTTACGACGTTAAATACGGACCTCAACACTATTATGAGCCCGTCAAGTGAGGTAAAGTAAAGTTTATTAAAAGTGTATTATGGATGATAATTTGATTTATTATTAAAACTAATTAATTAAATTATCTAAAACTTAGAATATGGTTAAGGAAGTTAATTAATTACTAAGATTAATTAACTAACTTATGTAGACTTAGTATATGAATAAGAGGGTTAATTAATTACCAAAATTAGTTAACTAAATTATTAGACTTATTATAAGGATAAGATAATTAATGAATTATCAATTTAACACAAAATTGTAAGGGCAATTAAGGAAAATAAGATTTTGAGGATTTAATAAATTGATCCTTATAGTAAATTATCCTTCAGTAAAGGAAAGGAATACAT
>NW_010356876.1:150825-151344 GCF_000414095.1 Morus notabilis | reverse complement strand
CTCAATGGGTGTTCATTTTCAGAAATAAGCAAGTAAGAGAATAGGCTGTTTGGCAAAAAGTGGATTCCAACTCTGTAAATCAGGTAAGTAGGAATCTCGCCTACAGTATGAATAGATTTTAAAGAAAAAGTTACACATGTTATATATGCATGTTTATGCTTTAAGTATTGTATGCGATGCTATGTCATGCTGCATACACATAAGTAGCGCACATGAATTATATGTGCTTGAGTTAATTTAATGTTATGTATACTATGCTAGATCATACTGCATACACTTAAGCAGTGCACACGAAGTATATGTGTTTAAGTACATTCCATGTTATAGTATGCTATGCTATGTCATATTGCATACACCTTAATAAGTCAAGAAGAACTTATAAGAATAATATCAGTTGAGTGTCGTACCAGCCTCCACAAGGGAGGTAACTCCAGCTCCACAAGGGAGAAAAAGAAAATAACAATAATGTCATCCGACTCAAGGGAGGCATTCAAGTTATAATCACGGTATCGTGGGGGA
>NW_010356876.1:92744-149916 GCF_000414095.1 Morus notabilis | reverse complement strand
TCCACTTTCTTAAGTTTCCCTTAGAAACTGATAAAAATTATACTGACTATAAGAGAGTAACTTAGCTAACAGGAATTCGTTCCCATTTCTGACGGTTCCTTTTTCTACTGCTTATTTACAGTTAAATGTTAAATCCTTGACTGCTTTGGATATCACATTAAATTCTTATTCGCGTAATATCTTGAACTGTTTACAGTCTTGAAATTAATTCTAGACTGAACAAATTCTAAATTTAACTATCCTGCGTTAATTTTCAGAAATGACGTTGTTTCTGACGGTGTCAACTCCCGAGTTCACATTATACCCTTCTACTATGGGTATTTATCTTCTGACTTTAACCTAGCTGTCTGGCAATTAAGGATTTTCTCTTTTTTTTAAAAATGTCAATGCGTTTTTTTTTTTTTTTTACGCTGCTAACATCATGCTGTGTTTGGAGATTCTTGAAATTAAGATTCTCAAACTATACTTGTACTGAAAATTATTCCGCCTTAAAGTACGGCAAGAATTTATCGATCGAATTTACTTGATCGAAAACATGAACTTAACATGAAATCTGCTACAGAATTTAGGAATACATCTATTGATTCCATAAATCCTTCAGTCACATAATATTTTCTAGGAAAATCCTTGGCTTAAATAAATAAATTGTATTATTTAAAGTCTGGAATTTTCTCAGTCATTACAATAAATAGGAGTCTGGCAATAACTCATGATTAAGATCGTTCCATATATGATCATCGGTAGACTCAATTAGAATTTCTATACTTAATTGAAATTATCAGAAATTCATATTGTGTCTGTGTTCTGGTTCCACACTATCTCATTATACGTAATACACTCATTTAATATCTCCTCACATTAACAGTGCAGATAACACCATCCATTCTAAATGAGAATGACATGTATTAGTAATGTTTTAATTAAAGATTTTAAATTTTTATTAAATTCATCACGAACATCATTTTAATTATTATTCTTAAATAATATCCTCTTGCATATAACATTAATATACAATATTTAAGATCACATAAATAATCATGAAATTTTCAGTGATATTCATAAAATATTCAATTATGTATGCACATAAAATAATAAATAAACTCTTTTATTAAATTAATAATAAATATCATATTACATATCATACTTTTAAGACATCATTCCCAACATCAACATTTTGTCATTTATTTTAAACTTTGCTAGAAATCATATTTCTTTCTTCGGTCATTATCGTTTTCCGAGAATTGTATCGTTTTACATTTATATCGTTCTCTGTATATTGTCGTTCATTTCGGCGGTTGTCGTTTCTAATTTAATGTGGATATTTTAGTTTGTTATCGTTTACTGCTTAGCAACCCGAAACGTGAGTGGGGATGACTACACCTTACGACTTGATTACGGACGCATGTCACCAAAAGCATTTGATACTGTTGACGTTTTGCGTGGTAACTGTCGTTTACACAGTGGTTGTTGACATTTTTTCTAGAAGTTGTCATTTATTTGGGTATTGTCGTTTCTAATTGATGTCGTTTTTTCAGCATGGTGTCATTTTTTGGATTTTTTTTTTTTTTTTGAAGTATGGACCAAAGATATCATGCCATTGGCTACATTCCCTAGAAATAGGAGATTATTTCTTATTTCAAGACCAAGAGATAGGAGACAACTAGAAGTATAAAGGATCTTTAATGTGATTTTGACGTAGTAAATGCATGTAAAAAATAGGAAAAATAGATAAATTTCTAAAATTCGTTGATCACTTAAAATTGCGAAGGATGAGTTGATTCAATTATAATGCTAAAAAAATAAGATTTTTATAAATCTGTTGATTTACTAGGAAAATAAACATTAATCACTATTAATTCGACATAATACTGAGAGAATTGGAATAACTTTGTTCAAAGAACTCTTCAAGCATATATCTTTATTAATCATTAAAACTAACCGGGAACTCTCCAAGCATATATTTTTATTAATCATCAAAAATAACTATGCTATAAGCCCTCTTTAAATTCGGAAATTAAACTAAAGGAAAGTGAGCTATTCTAGAATATTGAAATAAGGATAGTCAAACGGGAAATAACAAACTAAAAATAAACTTTAAAACGGGTAACTAGAAATAAATTTTGAATTTGGTAAGTCTACCGTCCGAATAACCGGACGTGTCCAACAAATTAACCGCTTGATCCTCCACGCGTTGCACTATACTTTCACTCTAATAATAGAATATTGGGATACGTGAGAAAAATCATTCTTTAAAGTATTGTTTTAATAAATACCTTAAGTTTTCTTAAACAAAAATAAATAGTTGCTTTTTAAAAAATGGTCAATCCGGGGTTGATATATTTGTTTCAGGGATTCTTCATTGATTTAAATTTACAGTTTTGATTTTGCTACAATATTTTTTATAATAAAAAGAATTTAAATTTTAAAAATTATAATTAAAATTACTGTTTTAAATCTATATACTAAATAAGCTCTAATTTTTTTTTAAAAAAATAATAACAAAAATTAAAAGAAAAGAGAAAAGAAAAGAAAAACCACCTTTTGACACGGAAAAAATAATTTACTCAAGCTGGCATGTAGAAAGTTCATAGAAAAGTGAGCCGAAGCCTGTAAATAATAATAAAAAAAGAAGAAGAAGGAGGAGAATTTATGGCAAAGAGTGAAGAGGGGTAACAAGTAGCATGCATGTATGTGTATGGGTGGTAGTGGAGAAGAAATAACTATTGTTGGAAAGACTAGCTATGCACCACTCACCCCCAACGGTCTTCACTCAAATCATTACAACCCATGACTCTTAATCATATTATGCTCTTAACCCAATATTCGTTTTAATGCCTCATTATTCGCAATCTATATTCAAACCATACCGAATTCTAAGAATTAAGAAGAACAAGACAACAAAACAAGGGAAGAAGAAGAACAATTGTGTTTTTTTTCTTTTTCTTTTTCTTTTTTTCTTTCCCCCTCTATTGTTTTTGGTTGGATGTGGAAGTGCTGAAGCGTTGACTTGCAAATAATTGATGTTTCAGCATGATCACTACTGCTTCAGATTGTGACTCTCACTTAATTCTCTCATATGAATATGAATGTGTGAATAGTTTGCTCTTTTTAGCTGTCTAGTTTCAGACGTCTCTGTACCCACCCCTATCCTTTGATGTCTGCCTCTCCTTCTCTCTCTCTGTCAAAGTGGGTAAACAAAACATCTCTCTCTCTCTTCCTTATCTCTCTCTCTCTCTGCCTTTTATTGAATGCTTTGTAAGTTTCAGTTGGATTCTCAGAGACCCTTTAGTTAATGCCATCCACCGCTTAGCTAATTAGCTAATTAGTTAATGCCTTTAGTTTTCTTGGCTTTGTTATCACACATATGCATGCATTTAAACCCTCACACCATCGTCACCTCTGTTAAGTATTCTCTTTCTTTCTTCCTTTTCCTTTTTCATCCATAGATACATAGATCATGAAAAGATATATGTGTCATTACTCTCTTTCTTGATTTGTCTATTGTTTATTGCAAAATATGGGAAAAGGGTGTTCTCCACAAATCCCAAAGCTACTCATTCACCACTCTCTAATCATCTTTTCCTTCATAGTTGGCCTCACAGATTCCCTAAATGAAGAGGGTCTTTTTCTTTTGGAGTTCAAAACATCCCTTTCTGACCCAAACAACAATCTTCATACTTGGAATAACAGCAGCAATTCATCTCCTAATGAAACTCCTTGCAATTGGATGGGAGTAAAGTGCAGTGCTGACTTTAAGGTAACTTCTTTGCACCTTAGTGGCCTTAATTTGTCTGGAACTTTATCTCCAACCATTTGTAATCTCCCTCATTTGACTGAATTTAATGTGTCCACAAACTTCATTTTTGGTCCCATTCCTAACGAGCTGTCAAACTGTCATAACCTACAAGTGCTAGACCTTTGTACCAATAGGTTACATGGAGAAATTTTAACCCCAATATGTGAAATCACCACCCTGAGAAAGCTTTACCTGTGTGAGAATTACATGTATGGAGAGTTGCCTGAGGAGGTTGGGAATTTAGCTTCTCTTGAAGAGCTTGTCATATATAGCAACAACTTTACTGGTAGCATTCCAGCTTCCATTAGTAAATTGAAACAGCTTAAGATCACCAGGGCGGGAAATAACTTCCTTTCGGGTTCGATTCCCAAAGAAATCGGCGAGTGTGAGAACTTGGAGGTTTTGGGATTGGCACAAAATGTGCTAGAAGGAGAGCTTCCTGCAGGGAGCTTACACAAACTCAAGAATCTCACTGATTTGATCCTTTGGCAAAACCGCTTATCCGGCTCCATTCCCCACGAAATTGGAGGTTTAAGCAGCCTGGAATTGCTTGCCTTGCATAAGAATGATTTCACTGGAATGCTTCCCACGGAGATAGGACACTTGTCCAATCTAAAGAGGTTGTACATATACACCAACCAGTTGAATGGGACGATCCCACGTTCATTAGGGAATTGCACCGATGCTGTTGAGATAGATCTTTCAGAGAATCAGCTCAGCGGATTCATCCCGAAGGAGCTCGGTAACCTCTCGAATCTCAGCTTGCTTCACCTCTTCGAAAACATGCTGCAAGGACGCATTCCTAGGGAGCTTGGACAGCTGAAGATGCTTCAGAACTTGGACTTGTCCATGAACAATTTGACAGGAGAAATCCCTTTGGAATTTCAGAATCTTCCTTACTTGGTAAACTTGCAACTCTTTGATAACCATCTTGAGGGCAGAATTCCTCCTCGCTTAGGAATCAATACCAACCTCACCGTTCTTGACATGTCTGCGAATAATCTTTCGGGTAAAATACCGGCACATCTTTGCAAGTATGAGAAATTGATGTTCCTAAGCCTCGGATCGAATAAGCTGTCCAGAAATATACCTTACGGCCTTAAGACCTGCAAGTCTCTTATACAGCTGATGTTAGGGGACAACAAGCTCGAAGGAAGCCTCCCTGTTGAGTTATTCCAACTTCATAATCTATCGGCACTTGAACTCTTCCGAAACAGATTCTCGGGGCCATTACTTCCTGAGATAGGGAGGCTTACGAAATTGGAAAGGCTGCTCTTGGCAAACAATCACTTTGTTGGGAAACTTCCTCCTCAGATTGGAAATCTAGTTCATCTTGTGGCATTCAATGTCTCCTCTAATGGGCTATCGGGAAACATCCCACGAGAGTTGGGGAATTGTGTGAAACTCCAGAGGCTTGATTTAAGCAGGAACACGTTCAATAGCTCTCTTCCAAAGGAACTTGGAGAACTGGTGAATTTGGAACTTCTGAAGCTCTCTGACAACAGATTGACAGGAGAGATACCGAGTACATTAGGAAGGCTAAACCGGCCCACAGAGTTGCAGATGGGAGGGAATCAATTTTCTGGCAGCATTCCAGTTGAGCTTGGCCAACTTACTTCATTGCAGATTGCTCTAAACATCAGCCACAATAATCTTTCTGGTCCAATTCCTGAGAAGTTGGGAAACTTGCAGATGTTGGAATCTCTCTACTTGAATGACAACAAGCTCGTTGGCGAAATCCCTGCGTCGATTGGCAATCTGCTCAGCCTCACTGTATGCAACCTCTCTAACAATGAATTGGTAGGAACAGTGCCAAACAGCCCCGCATTTCAAAGAATGGATGCCACAAACTTTGCAGGCAACAAGGGCTTGTGTAGATTGGACTCAAATGAGTGTCACGCATCTTCATCTCTCACTCAGAAACCTAGATGGTCAAAGAAAGGTCCATCAAAAGAGAAGTTGGTGGTCATCATCACCATTGTTGTTACCTTAATTTGTGTGTTTCTTATAGTGGGACTAATATGTGCAGTAAAGGGTATTCGTCGTCCCATCTTCCTTTCACTCGAGGATCAAACAAATCGTGAAGTTTTAGACTACTACTACTTTCCAAAAGAAGGATTTTCATACCAAGACCTTGTTGAAGCCACCAGCAACTTTTCCGAGGACACGGTTTTAGGAAGGGGAGCTTGTGGAACTGTCTACAAGGCCGTCATGAGCAACAGTGAAGTGATTGCTGTCAAGAAGTTGAAGTCGCGTGGAGAAGGTGCGAGTGTGGAGAGTAGCTTCAGAGCTGAAATTTCGACGCTTGGTAAGATCAGGCATCGGAACATTGTCAAGCTGCACGGATTCTGCTACCACCAGGACACTAATCTTCTCTTGTACGAGTACATGGAGAATGGAAGCCTAGGTGAAAAACTCCATGGCAACGAGCAGACTTGTTTGCTGGACTGGAAAGCGAGATACAAGATCGCTCTTGGAGCAGCAGAAGGCTTGTGCTATCTGCATTATGATTGTAAGCCACAGATCATACACCGCGACATCAAATCCAACAACATTTTGTTGGACAAGTTCCTGCATGCCCATGTTGGAGATTTCGGCCTGGCGAAATTGATTGACTTCCCTTACTCAAAATCCATGTCAACTGTTGCAGGCTCATATGGCTATATTGCTCCAGGTACATAATAGAAAATGAACATATATATATATTGTAACAGCAAAACAAAATAAGTTTTCCTAATTGATTGACACCATTTTTGGCGTGAATTTCAGAATATGCATACACAATGAAAGTGACACAGAAATGTGACATATACAGCTTTGGAGTGGTGTTGTTGGAACTGATAACAGGGAAGTCACCAGTTCAGCCATTAGAACAAGGAGGTGATCTAGTGACTTGGGTGAGGAGGGCAATAAAGAATGGAGTGCCAACAAGTGATATATTTGACAAAAGGCTTGATTTGAGTTTGCAAGCAACAGTTGAGGAAATGACTCTGCTTCTAAAGATTGCTCTGTTCTGCACAAGCACATCCCCAGTGAATAGGCCAACAATGAAGGAAGTCATTGCCATGATGTTCGATGTCCGGGAGGCGGCTGCAGTCACCAAAGAAACTTCATCATCTCCCTCCTCAGAAACTCCTTTGGAACATGATTCTTCATCTACAGGTTAGAATTCCCAAACACTTTTATCAATATACCAGAAATGCTTTTTCCATTTCCAAATGATTTGTGTTTTTTATTTTTTGTGCTTGCTATCCATTTTGTTGCGCAGATTATGCGGAGTTATAGGGCCACTTGGGCTGCCTAAGAAGCAGTGGATTGGATTGGACACGACCTCTCACTCAGTCATTTAAAAAATAAAAATATGTTCTCTTTGGTATTTTTCTACTACTAACCATCCATCTGTACTCTGCCCCCACTGTCTATCCTAGATTTATAAGCTTGGTTTACAAGCATACAAGTTATAGTAATACAAGACTCATAACCTTGGCCTAATCCTATTTAATTTGGAAGCAATATCTCACCATTTGAGTTCAGAAATATGTGGAACCAACAATAAAAAGTTGAATGCCAATTTTACGATAGCGTTTTGTTTTAAATTTTTAGGTTAATAACTGTCATTCCCTGAACTTAGAGCATGGTGACATTTTTATTCTTGAACTTTTAATTTCAGCGTATTTAGTCCTTAAATTTTTTTTTTTTTTTATAATTTTGGTCCTTGATGTAAAATTGACGAACGATTTTTGAAATTTTAAAAAGATAAATACGTGTCCATCAAGTGATAATTTAAAATTTGACGAAAAGAGTTACGTTTTATGTAAAATTTTCTCTTTTTACTATTAAAACCTATTAAAGAATATTATATTTTGTACATACTCTAATTATTTAGGTAAAATTTGCTGTTATTATGCGATAATAATATAATTATCTAGGGTAAATTTCAGAAATTATTCGTTAATTTTACTAGTTGGAATCAAAACTGTCAAAAAATTAAAAGTTTGGGGGTTAAATATGCCTAAATTAAAAGTATGGGGATCAAAATGTCACTATGCTAAAAGGTCGGAGACTAACAGAGTTATCAACCCTAATTTTTTAGATATGTATAAGATTTTGTCAAATTCAAATTCTTCCTTTATTTTGATAGGATTATGATGACATTTAACATTTCAAAATACACACTACTGCTCTACTAAAGAAACTTGATATATACAAAAATTATGGATCTACAATAACATTTATACAAAGAATAACAGAATTTATTATTTTCTCCTTTCCTAAGAAATGAGAATGAAAAACTAGTTATTGTTTTAGATTCTACCTATTTGATTTTCCGCTTCATTCCTTAACCCTTATTTGAAAAATGTTTTTCTTGTTATTACTATTTTTGTTTGGTGGACTTTTTCTAAAACGTCTCTTACCATTAATAGCTAGTGAGCAATGTTTTATCAACCTTCGTTGATAATCTTCCAAAAGACCTAAACAACGTGGGACTGAATAACTAATTACCTTTTTTTTCTTTTATTTATTTGTTTGAATTCATTTTCTAACATATCGTTACACTGATTGTGACATTAATCGGAGAGTGTGACATCTTCCTTGATTCAGTCTATAGAGCCGGCAGTCTAATTCATTCGATCTAAGTTGAACTTGATCATTTTCTTCCCCCTCTAACTGCTCTTTTATTTAAATAAATAACATCTTGACAAACTTTAATGCGAATCACATCATCAATCCTAGACGATGTCTTTTTTTTTTTTTTTATGTTTTAAGTTTCCTTACCAAACACTCAATTTCTATAGAAAAGATAAGGGCGTAAGAACAAAATATTTGAATGTTTTGAGTTTGTTTACGATCATGAGCAAGACAATTGTATTGTCAAGGATTCCTGAAAATATAAAAAAAAATAACCTTCAAAGTTCTACTTCATTTCCTTGTCAAACACTCAAATACTTTCTTTTTTTTTTTTCTTTACTCCCCAAGGGAAGTCAAACATTTAAGTTGATAGTCAAAAAATCTAAAAATTAATCGAGAATTAATCCTATTAGTTATAATACAACATTAACTCGTCTATAAACCTGTTGCAAGAACTAATTGTTAAAATCACACAAAAATAAAAAAAAAAAAAAAGGGGTGAGGAAGAAGTAGTAATAATTGGGTTTTGGACGAGTCCTTACGCCATGAGAGTTCAAATTGCCTTGGAAGAGAAAGGAGTCCCTTACCAATACGTGGAAGAAGAAAATCTATTCCACAACAAAAGCCCTTTGCTTCTCCAAATGAATCCAGTTCACAAGAAAGTTCCGGTTCTTATTCACAATGGCAATCCCGTTTGTGAATCCCTCATCATTCTTCAGTACTTGGATGATGTTTGGAACCAAAAATATACGCTCTTTTCTCATGATTCTTACGAGAGAGCAAAAGCTAGATTTTGGGTTAATTTCTTTGACAACAAGGTACTATTTTTTTTTCTTTTTTGAGAATTTAACAACTATATTCTATTTACTTCAATATTTTCTTTTCTTTTTAAATTTTTAGGCAGTGATATGTAGCTTCTCTTTTTTTTTTTTTTTTTTTTTTTTTTGATATAGGATAAATAGCTTCTTTGTATCGTGCTTTTAGTACGCGAATTATTAATGAGTTTTTTTTTTTTTTTTGAATAATGAGATAAATTATTGAGTAAATGTGAAACTCTAAATTATCCATATATAGCCGATGTGTCTAAACTTTATGATCACGATTTTATGTCTAAAAATGAATAGTACTAAGCCATGAAACTCCCTAGATGATAACCCCTTATTTTAACATTCTGAAAGAAAGTAAAATATTTGATATATTATCCAAGGGAAAACGAAATAATTCTTGAAAAGCTAAATTCAATAGTATCATAAAGCTAAAATATAACTTGTTAGGAATAAAAGGGCTAAGAGAAAATAATAATTTTTGTTTTGTAATCCACAGAATTTTGAAAGGTATGCAATTAACTCTTCATGATAATTATTAATTTTTCATTGTATGTATAATTAACTCTTCTCCAAGATGGGTAGGGATCTTTCATCTTTTCTACAATTGCCGTACGTAATTGTTAATATGAGTTCAAGTAGTTTTTATGTATAAATTCTCTCACAAGTTGTATTTTTTTTTTTTATCATGAAAAAATTAGTGTCGAAGTATACCTATACGTATATATGTTGGGTGATTAATTTATAGGGTTCTGAAGTTTGTTGATATATTTTAGATAGCAGACTGTGGGAGGAGGATGTGGGCTAGCAAGGGACAAGACCAAGAGGCAGCAAAGGAGGAGTTCATAGAAAGCTTGAAACTGTTAGAAGGCGAGCTCGGGGAGAGCCCGTATTTTGGAGGCGAAAAATTTGGGGTTTTGGATGTGGCTCTAATTCCCTTCTCTTGCCGTTTCTACACTTACGAGATGTTTTGCAAATTCAAAATAGAGAAAGAATGCCCCAAGCTTATGGAATGGGTGAAAAGGTGCAACCACAGGGAGAGTGTCTCCAAGATCCTTCCGGACCCCTACAAAATATATAGTTTTGTGCTTCATTTCAAGAA
Organism: Morus notabilis; assembly: GCF_000414095.1. NCBI lineage: Eukaryota > Viridiplantae > Streptophyta > Magnoliopsida > Rosales > Moraceae > Morus > Morus notabilis. Next base: position 139,565 of record NW_010356876.1, on the reverse strand, counting down.
AATGCTTGGAATTGATTGAGTGAAAAACAGGATCTAGAAAAATGTTTACAGAAGTTGAAATAAATGCAGTACCAGCATTTTTATCGCCTACTTTTTTTTTTTTTTGGTTGCTTTTCGTTTTGTATATGGATTGAGATCGATGTAAAATACTATCTTTAATTGAGAAATTTACTGATAACACTTTATGTATGATAATGTTACTTTAAATTCCATTATTTACTTTTAAATTTTAGAATTCGTGAAAAAGAAAATTAACTTTTTAATGGTAAAAGTGTCAACATGTTTTAGCTAGTATTAGCTTTCAAAAAAAAGTTTTAGCTAGTATGTGAAAATGTCAATAAATCAATAAAATAAATAACCTCCATATGCAAAATTTCAGGCATGGCATCATGATGAACAATAATGTTTTCCACTTCTTTATATAATATAATAATATAAACTTTAGATTTTAACATTGATATGAGAAATTAGCATCACATTGAAATGCTTCTATACTGTAGCTTTACAACGGAACATAATCCTTAATTATAACTCCAAATACAATTGAGGTTATTAGGGGGATGCCACTACATTATTGTGTGGATCGATTTTTTCCATAAGGAGAAAACTTGTTGCAATTTTTATCATGTTTTTTATTGAAGAGAGAGAGGATCTAGAGGTGAAAGTTTGGGCTGTTTGGCCGGAGTTTGGGTCGACCGGCTCCGGTCTGACGGCCCAAAGGGAATTGGGGCGGGTCAGTCCTAAAAGAGATAGGGTCGGCTCAGTCTATTATTAAGTCTAAAAATTTTAAGATCAGCCCAATCTGACTTGAAATTTTATAAAGTAATTAAAAGATTTTAAAAATATAATGTTTGGGCCGGGCCGGCCCGACCGTAAAAGAGAGAGTCGGTCTAATCCGGCTTTAAGCTTAAAAAATTTTGGGTCTGGACTCAGCCTATTTAGTCCGGCTCAAACTTGCAACTCTAAGTAGATTATTCCCTCGATGGCTAGATATCTTCACCAAAGATCTCAACGCGAAAGGAGATCTACCTCTTCTCATATCTCGCAAGATCTTAGCATGGACGAGATCATTGCAATGGAGGAGATCTATCTTCTTCACACATGAGATCTCCACAGCATGTTCTTGTGCTGGCCGCCATCGACAACAACCTTTCTTGTGATTTTTGTAATTGTATTGTTATTATATATTTAGATGTTAAATAATTACTTTGATGATTTTAAGAGCACGGTCAGCAACAGCCAGTTGTTGGATTTCTAGTATCATGGTAAGATATCGTTAGTTTTCCGTCAATAACCGCAAAGTATCAAGGTATAATACCGGAAGTCTCCGGCCAGAAACTGTAGAGTATCACAATAGAATACCGATAGTCACTTGTCAGCTATTGTCAACTGGCAAAATTTGTAGTATCAAGGAAGACACCTTTTAGTTTCATGGTAGAGTACCGGTGGTAACCGGTAGTTATGCTAACGTCTGAATATTGTACTATTTAGAGGTATATTTGATATTTTAAATGTTTTGATGTGACATTCTTGGTAAGAATTCTTTTCTTGCGAAAAGAACCGATTATGATTCAAATTAATTTTATTTATGATGCACAATTCTTCTCATATATATAATACTAGAGTAACTATTAAAACTATACACCACTATATATATTAGTGTTGTAATTTTTGTGATAATGGTCATATGTACATATATCGCATACAAATATTGCATCTTTTTCAAATATTTAAACCTATTTCATAATGGTAAAAGTCTAACACTAGAATTTTCAGCAAGAAAAAAAAAAGGAAAAAAAAGTTTTTAAAAAAAAAAACACTAGAATGTGGGGTAATTTTGATAAATACTCCTTAAAAGTACATGAATCAGAATTTTTATTTTTTACTCTTGATTCATAATCTTTTTAGTCAAATAATTACACTAATTAAAATGTATTTATCAACAGTAAAAAATAAAGATCCAGACTTATGAAGAGTACTAGGTTATTGCACGAAAAGGTTATTATGAAGAGTACTAGGTTATTGCGCGATTTAGTTATAAAAACATGTAAAAAAAAAATTAAAATACGTAAATCAATAAAATTATTATGTGACGAAATATTTAGACCGTACAAATGGTAACATTGCAAGAGAAGAGGAATTGCAGCATTATGTGTTATTCCCAATAAATGTATCACTTACGAACACAACGGAAAAAAAAAAAAAATAAAGCACGTAGAGTGATTATAACAATACGACAAACAATTATTACAAACGTAGTTTTAGGGCTTGTTTAGTTCGCTGATTCGAGTTTTTAATTCGAATTGAGATGTGATTTTATGTGAGAGCTTTTTATTATAACAAAAAAGTTAAATGTGACTATTTTTGAGAACTTTTTACTGTAACTAGACTATTTCTGAGATTATCGATAACTTTACGGTAACCTTTACCTCAACCATAAGCGAGAAAGACCCATTTATATCATATATAAAGATGAAAAATAGTTATAAATCTAAAGTAGTTTCTATCTCCAGAAATTCATTGCACAGGATTCTTTATTATTATTATTATTATTATTATTATTATTATTATTTACGGAACAGATAAATCTTTATATACTATTACCCCAGTAAACATATAAATATTTTATTTCCCTTCTAAAGTACAATACACATGTAAATAAGCTCTTAAAAAAATTCATATTTTCATCAAAAACGTCCTTTACCCATCTTTCAATTATAGCGTTAACGCCTCACACAATTTTGCAGAGGTATCCAAGAATTACTAGTCACTTTCACTAATATATTCCGCTAACTTTAGAAGTACACCCATCCTTGGTTTAGCTAAAATTATATGGTCTTCTTTCATCAATTAGCTGCATATATTATTACACTTTTATTAAAACTTGTGACATTAATCATTAAGATAGGACGTTGTTATATAACTGAAATAACTATAGTTAATCCCTATAAGACGAAAAGAAATAAGGAACTATGATAAATCAAGTTGGGGTATCCGATTCTTTAGAGAAATCCTTGGACTTTATCGCTAGCAATAATAACTTTTGTCGTTTGACATTAATAATTTAATCAAATCCATAATTTGGCAAGGTTTATCATGATACAACTGAGGAGTTCTCTCTCATCCAACTCGTGTAATTGTGGGAACATTGTCTTCTCTCTCTCTCTCTCTCTCTCTCTCTCTCTCTCTCTCTCTCTCTCATCATGTTAGTCAATTAATGCATGTGACAATGTTAAAGACGCATACATAACTTTGAAAAGACTTAAACAAATACAAAGGGGGCTAACTATATACATTATTTTTTCGGTTTAATTAGATCAAGCAATTAAGTATATAATACGTTTACACAATGTGTACACATACATTGCACTCAAATATTAGACACAGAAAAAGACAAGGATGTCTGCCCTTGTTCTTTGTTTCTTTGTTTCTTTCTTTTTTTTGGGTGTTATACTCCATGTATAAAATATGTTTATGTTATGAATTTAATATTGGTGTATGTATATATAATTAGGTTGTATATGCATGCATCTGATAATGTTCTTGACTCGCAAGTGTTGAATTCCAAGTCATATTTGTGTGAAAAGGTTATGTTGTCTACACATGAGAAAGAGCAATTATAATTGAGGGGATAAGAAATTTGGATGAGACTTGTGAATGGATTCTATGGATGAGTCACTTATAAATTACAAATTATTATAATCTTCGCTCCATCTTCGGTGATGTGGAATAAAACCTAAATCATACGCATACTATCGTAATCTTATTTACAAGTCACCTTAAAAGTAGAATAACCAATTTTTTCACCACGTTTTATTTTCCTTTTTTTTTTTTGGGTTAATACCACAATTTAAGATTTTAATTTAGGAAAATGGTATTTGTTCTCAATATTCCTCAGTAGAGAAATCAGAAATGTACTGATGTGAATAGTTTATCTAACATGGTTTTAATTATTATGTAACATTCATGTGTCCTAATCATGTAATATATCCCTAATGTCTCTTTGTGGAGATACATGTTACATACTTATCTCTCATTCACTTTTAGGGTCAAATAATTGTCATTGGCCAATATCTACTCGAAACTCATTTGATATCCCATTGTCTTCAATATGGACATTTTCACCGGAAAGAATGAGAGAATATTATATACAGATATTGTGGACCAGACCAAGGAGGGCCCATAGAGATAATCCTTCTAATTCCTTAATTATTGGGCCTCAATCCTGGGCCATGAAGAACAACTGCAAATGTCAAACTCGTTCGATCATCTAGACATGCCTTGTGTCCTGTCTACCTCACCTCCCAACTTATCATTGAAATAAGATCAAGAAGAAACCCATCACCAAAAGAAACAAACAATAATGATAATATTTGAAGGGCTTAAAAAATTATAACGAAAAAAAAAAAAAAAAACATACCCATGGTGATGGAACGTGACCTTGCTTTCTCTGGGCCCTTAGTTACGTTACTAGAGCCAAGCCCAATATTTGAAGGGCCATCAGATCCTGGGCCCATTCACCTAAATGTGAAATGTGTCATGTCGTATTTATATTTTGTTAACATTTAAAACTCAAAGAAAAAAGATTCGAGAAAAAGTCAAGATATCCAAAAATGTGTACCCTAATTAAATTTAAAAAGAAAAAAGAAGAAATTTTCGTTAATATATATAATATAGCTATTATACATACATACATACATATATATATACACATACACACACATATATATATATATGAATATATGTATAATACCTATAAAAACATGCATTTGATTATATGCATATACACATGACACACACACATGAAACCACTCCTAACTGAGATCTAAGTGGAGATCCACTAGGATGATTAACAAGTAGAAGTAGTATAAATCTTTCTTTAGTCTTAGTTATCATGTGTAGCTCGTGCCACACATGTCATGCACGATTACAGAAATACATAGTTCTCCATCCATATCGACTATAGTTAATTGGAAAAATCAAGATATTCAAACACTTAATTAATAATTATTAAAGTAAGGGATCTTGAATTAATTTTAGAAAATGATGTTCGTGGAATTACTTATTCCTGCAACGGTTCAATTTGAGAGAATATCCAAACACTTTTTGCTGGCTTCTATATGGAACATACAGTGACTAGCTAACAACTTTTATTTCCTTTTTGTTAGCCCTTTTTTTTTTTTAAGAAATATTTAAAAAAAGAAAAGAAAAGAAATTGTAACGAATAGCATCTCAAATGTTAGGCAAATTAGAGAGAAATTTTTCTCTTTTTTTTTTCGAAAGGAACATTAGAGAGAAATTTAAATAATAATAATAATAATAATGTGCCTAGTGGCTAGTACAATTTGGGAAAAATGTACATGAAAAGTAATACTTGTTCAACACTTTTTTGTATTGTGTTAGTGTATAATGTTACATTTCTTGCGATTTAGAAGTTAATAGGTTTTGTCATGAGCTCCGGTTTGTCGTCTTTCATACATGAAGAGAGTATACAGAGCATAAATCAATTTTTATCTACCTCCTCATAAGATGAATCTGTTTAGAAAAATATATGATTCAACAATTATATTATATATAATACCGGTAGACATACGGTATCTGATTAGTTATTTGTAATATCAGGTAAGAGAATTTATTTAATTTGTTCTATTAATGTCACCGTTAATTTGATAAATCATACACGCGCGTTTGGTTACAGTGTGAGAATGGTAATGAGAATCAGAATGAGAATGGTAATGGGAATGGAATGGAAAATAAAGTTGATTCATTTGTTTGGTTGTAATTTTAAGAATTCTCTGAAATGGAATATGAATATTATCATGTTGACAAACTTACCATTATGCTATATATATAACACTAATATTTTATCTATCAATATAATATATAAAATGTAATATAATATAATATATATAATACAAACTATTATAATATAATATAATATATATAATACAAACTATTATAATATAATATAATATATATAATACAAACTATTATAATATAATATAATATATATAATACAAACTATTATAATATAATATAATATATATAATACAAACTATTATAATATAATATAATATATATAATACAAACTATTATAATATAATATAATATATATAATACAAACTATTATAATATAATATAATATATATAATACAAACTATTATAATATAATATAATATATATAATACAAACTATTATAATATAATATAATATATATTTATAATTATATTATATTATAAGATATAACTACTTTATAATATATTTTAATTATATTATAATATTGAAGGGTAATTATGAAAAAAAAACTTAGAATGACCATTTCTCCCATATGAGGAATGAATGATGATTCACCCAAAATGGGTGAATGATCATTCCTTTTGAATGATCATTCCTTTCTTATAAATCCAACCAAATATCAAACTAGAATTTCATTTTATTATATTCCATTCCTTTCCGCCCAACCAAACACATCCTAAGAGTATTTTGATAAAGATCTGACAATACAATAAAAAAACACTTACGTGCTTTTTTTTTTTTTTTTTTTTTGTGCTGAGAGTATGCAATACATTTCTTCATATGCTACAAAAGAATTCTTTTTCAAAATTAATTTATCCTTTTAAATAAGAGAGTTTACTTGGCTTATCTATTTGCCTTTGGTAGAAAAAGATGATCGAGGAATTATATATATTGAAATTGAAGAAATATATTGTATATTCCTTTCCCTTTGTATAGGAGATAAATATATTACGCAGCTGCAACAACCGACCCTCTACTTCCACATCACGAGGGAAGGCCACAGCCCCAACTATATTTACATTAATTTATTTCTTACTACATCATTACTAACACCCCTTTTGATACCCTAGTTCGGAAGGTGAAATCATTGTTGTTACATTATTATTGACCTAAATTAATGTTTTGATATTATTTCTTGCTTTAAAATAGTACTCTAATCTTTCAAGAATTTTAATAGTTTAATATTTGAATCAGAAACGAATTTAAAGAGGTGTTAAATATAAGTGGTGGCGGTAGTGTAGTGTAGGCGACAATGTAGGGCCAATGTTGATCACGTGGCAGACAGCATCCTCTTCAGCTTCCACTCTGTGGGTCCCAGCCCAAAGAGGGATGGGCTCGTCCTTTTGGCCCGTCACATGGGACGTCACTTCTGTTTCTATATTTTTATTCATTTCATTAGATTTTTTTTCTTTTTTTTCTTTTTCTCTTTCTTTCCTGAGGGTCTCGTTTGATTTTTAATTGTATTTATTTTCTCTACTCTTGGTCTTGGGAAGAAAACTAATAAGAGTGAAAGGCCGTACTCGAGGGATTAATTGGCTCTGACAACTTGGAGCCCTACTTTTAATTGGCTGAGCCTCAATTAGATGAATGTTTGAGTAGAGGCATAAAATTATATAATACAAGTATCCTACCATAGAAGGGCTCCACAATTTATAATTCCTACCCGCCAAATAAAGAGCTACATTTTTAACAAAGAGGAATAATGTTTTGCATGGAATACTGGGAAAGAAAAAAGAACTTTTCCTTAGAGAAACTAATATTGTTTAAATGCAGTAAAGATATTAGCCAATTTGGTGAATGAGCCTTTTGCAACGGAAGATGATTTAGTTGTCTTGGTTACACTTGTAAAGATATTAAAATTAATTTTTAATCTGTCTTCAATTAGCGTCGATTACTTTACTGATGACATCACGCGTCCTTTGAACTTTCGGCTCAGGAGAACTTGAGCCTGACAAGCTTGAACTTTAGCGAGCTTAGACTCGGGAGAGTTTGGCCTCCGACAAGCTTGAGCTCTGGAGAGGTTGACCTCAGATGAGATTGCCCTCAAGCGAGCTTAGGCACGGGCGAGCTTGGACTCGAGAGAGATTGGACTCCAATAAAATTTTAAATTTATTACGCATTTATGATTCTAGAAATGCCGCCCAACAAAGTTCATTAGTTTGGGTGCAAATTAACTACGATTGTGATGTGTCTTAATTATTGGAAGTTGAAATAGTTGCCTGTACTTAATCTCAACCACGTTCGAAATGCTTGGTTAAATTTCATACATTTTGCATATTAAATTAACTAATATTTCATAGATATGTTCAGCTTCAGATCATATATATACATTTGGAAGCAAACTAGAACATGCACTACGTGCTGTGACTAATTGTATTCATTTAAAATGGTTCTTTCTCTTTTGTAATTCACATTTAATGCAGCTTAGAAGAGAAATATAACTTAGATGTGAATTTTAAAGTCCAAACCTTTTCAGTATTACCTTTCAGAAAAAAAAACATATTTCTTATGGAAATTAACTTCACATGCAAATTTGTTTTAAAAAATTAATGAAAAGAAAAACTCACGAGAGAGAAAGAAACTAGCATCAAGACTTTAGACAATTACGTCAGAACATAAAACATGAAATCTGGTATTATTTTGTTCTAAATTTGAATGTAAACAATTACATAAAAACAATTGTTTAGTAATTAAGATCAATGAAATGTTTCATTGAATATGTAGATGGCCTAGAAAGAAAATGGAGAGTTTGTTCACAATATTTCGATTATAAATATACATATATATATATATATAGTTAAAACTAGCTAGTTGAGATTGAATTCATCATGTTGTGGTTAAACGTAACTTTCGAAGGATGACATAATGGATGCAATTGCTTTCGTCCGTCAAATAAAACATTTTCCATTTAAATAATATTACTTTAATTACTGTTGTGTGAGAAAATATGACGGACACCTGGACTAACGGCGCCACGACACGTGGCTATACTTGCTTTCCGCCGAGCACTCAACCACCGACGCTTCGTTCTCCTCAATATCAGCTATAGAGCCCGAAGATGAAATCCATGATTAGGGCGACGACCCCATGAGACGTCGACGGTTGATTCCGCCTGGGTCGAACATGACAAGATCCCTCGACTGCAGAAGAGGTCATTAGGAGGGGCGAGAAAGGTTAAACAACCACTGACGACGAGGAGAACGTCCCTTTTTGACATGATAGGTTACATGCAAAGATAAGAGAAGTCTGACAGCATTAATTGCAAGTTTACAAACCGCCCCCCCCCCAGGGGACAGAAAAGCATTACGGAGAGTCACAGAGCCGTAATAGAAGACTAATTGGTTGAGTGAACAGTACTGATTAGTGGGCTATGTCTGGGCCTAGAGCACTTAAGTTCCTACCTACGAAGGAAACCCACCCAGTGAAGGAAGCCCGAATATAAAAGAAGAAGGACCCCAATAGGAAAGAGGGGAGAAAAATTCAAAAGGAAAAAGAACGAGCGAAAGAGAGAGATAGTATTCATTGTAAACTATGATCTCTACAAAAGAAATATAATATATACAGTGGATGTAGCTCTGATTTTATAGAGTGAACCACTACAAAATTCTTCTTCCTCATTTACATACAGTTCGTTCAAACATGAAAATACTTAAATCAAACTAGAATCCACACTTTCATTAAACCCAGAGCCGGTAATCCTAAGGGTAAGCCCAAGGTATTCCGGCGGGTTTATTGTTGACGAAATCCAACCGTCAACAATTGGCGACTCCACTGGGGATCGGAAGCGTTTGACCCCCAAAAGTATAGTTACAAACATCCATCCACCCAGAGAGTAGCGGGATGGAAGGAGATTTACGCCCAGACGGAAATGGAGTCCCACCTCCCGACGCACCACGGCCGAATCCAATGCAGATGCAAGCCCAAATAGCCACTTTGACCGAGTTGGTACGTGGGCTAGTAACCGTGGTTGAACGATTAGACGGAAGGAACTCCATACCGCCACTAGAGGATGCCCCAAGACCACAGGGACCTGTCGTGATGGAAAATCCAAATCACGGTAACCGCCCGCACATCCAAGAAGGGACCGGGGAAAGCGAGGACCATCAGGGCCCTCCTAGGCCTCGACCCTCCCATTCCTCCGGCAGCCGTTTGAGAGCCGTTGGGATCCGAGCCATCGAGGAACTGCCCCAAAATCCTGGAGGAAACCGGCCAGGAGACTCAGGGTCGGTGCAGGCGGGCGGTCAGGCCAGAGGTGGGCCCCTCGCTCAAAGGGCGGAAGCGCCGGGAACCACTGGTTCAGTTGTATCAACAGAAGAGGCGCGGACCCTCATGGAACGCATGGCCAACCTGGAGAGAAGACTGACCGGGGACGTCGCAGGGCTGAAAAAGAACATCGGGCGGGTGGCCGAGGTGGTGAACGTCGACATTACGCCCAGTCGTACGCATGACCATCCATTCACCGCGGAGATAATGGCACCCCCTCTCCCCGATAAATACAGGTCGCCGTCGATTCCGCCTTACGATGGACGAGGAGATCCCGACGACCATTTGGAAATGTATACGGGGCACATGCTCTTAAACGGATACGCCGAGGAGATCATGTGCCGAGCCTTTCGGAACCACCTAACAGACTCTGCCCGAAGATGGTTCCGAACGCTGAAGCCAAACTCTATCTCTAGCTGGGATGAACTAAAGGAAGCATTTTCCCTCCAGTTCATCGGGGTTAAAAAATACATACCCCCAAAGCAGAACCTAACGACGATATATCAAAAGCCAAATGAGACGTTAAGGGAGTGGCTCGCCAAATATGGTGAGGCCGTCGCCGCTACGATGGATATCACGGACAGGGAAGCCCTGATGGGAGCATTATCCAGTATGAAGAAGATAACTCCCTTCAAAAGGGAACTAAACCGAAAACCCCCTTCCAGCTACAAAGAGTTCCTTACAAGGGCGCAAGGATACATCAATGCTGAAGAAGCGGATGCCAACGACCCCGATCATAGGTCCAATAAAGGTAAAGGAGCCGAGCAGGGGTCGGCGTCATCAAAACAAGACGGGAAGAAGCGTCGAGGAGGAGGAAGTGGAGACAAACAACCGATCCCGACGCAAGGAGCGCCGGAGGCCAAGAAGCGAAGACAGGAGGATACCCGCAGGCCTCGACTGTTTCAGAAATACGACACCTACCATGAACTGACAGTAGGCGCCGAGGAGATCTTCAACCAGATCGGCCGAGGAAACTTGCTGCGTCGACCTGGACCGATGAAGTCGGATCCTAACCAAAGGAACCAGAAGAAATTTTGTAGGTTCCATGGCGAGGTCGGCCACCACACGAATGATTGCGCTGACCTCAAAGATGAGATTGAAAGAATAATCCGCGAGGGAAGGCTGCAGGAATTCAGGGCCGAACAAAGACCTCGCAACAACGGCCATGGCGGGCAAAATGACGGTCGACGCCGAGAGGAAAACCACCGCCCGGAAGATCAGAAACCAGTCGGCGTCATACGAACGATCCTCGGCGGCCCTTACATAGGAGGAGACACGCGTAGGTCGCAGAAGGACTACGCCCACGAGGCTAAGGGGGTATACTAGGAAAGGTTCTGGAGCGTCTCCGCCGCAAAAATCCCGAGGCAAAGCCACACTGACGTGGCCTTCAATGAGGATGACGCCAGCGAAGTCCATTTCCCCCACAACGACGCACTGGTGGTAGAAGCAGTGATCGGAAACCACACCGTATGTCGAATCTTGGTGGACAATGGAAGTTCGGTGGACCTCCTGTATTCCGACTGCTTGGAGAAAATGGGGATCCACGAGGGGCAGTTGGAAAGAACCACCAGGCCACTGTACGGGTTCACGGGAGACTCCATCATTCCTCAAGGTACTATCCGACTACCTATAACCGCCGGAGAAAAACCCCGACAAGCAACAACGATAGCCAACTTTGTGGTCATCAAAGGAGGCTCCCAATACAATGCAGTAATCGGGAGACCAACCCTCCAAGCATTAAAAGCAATAACCTCCGTCTACCACCAAAAGGTCAAATTCCCCACCCCAAACGGCGTAGGAGAAATTAAGAGCAACCAGTACGAAGCCAGGATCGCATACTCCGATGCCTTACGCGGATATGACCAGCCGGGAAGACAGGAAACGAGGATGGTTCAACAAGGCCTCGTTGAGGATATAGACCCTCGGGTCCAAGAGGAAGTTACTTGGTCTCAGCCCATCGAACAGTTGGAAGAAATCCAGATTGACGAAAGCGGAACCATCAAAATACTAAAAATAGGTTCGGACTTGACCCCACCACTCAAAAGCAGGATTGAAAATTTCCTCAGGCAAAACCTAGATGTCTTCGCCTGGAGCCACTCTGACATGGAGGGGATCGACCCCAAAGGAATGAGTCATTCCCTAAACGTCGACCCCACGTATCCTCCCAAACGCCAAAAACGGTGACCAATGAACCCTGAGAGGTACGAAGCGCTGAAGGAAGAGGTCGACAAGTTAGTCAACAATGGATTTATCCGGGAGGCGCATTATCCACGTTGGGTATCTAATCCTGTCTTGGTAATCAAACCTAACGGGAACTGGAGAACATGCGTCGACTTCAGCGACCTCAACAAAGCATGCCCAAAGGACGGCTTCCCACTCCCTCGAGTAGATCAAATGGTCGACGCCACGGCGGGGCACGAAATGCTGAGCTTCATGGACGCTTACTCCGGATACAATCAAATCCCCATGCATCCAGCCGACGAAGAGCACACATCTTTCATAACCGATAGGGGTCTCTACTGCTACAAAGTAATGCCTTTCGGCCTAAAGAATGCAGGGGCTACTTACCAAAGGCTAGTGAATAAAATGTTCGCTCAACAGATCGGCAAAACGATGGAGGTCTACGTCAACGACATGCTCGTAAAAAGCGCCAGGGCCAGCCATCACGTCGATCATTTGGGAGAAATGTTCGGCATATTGAGAAAATACCGCATGAAACTTAATCCCCAGAAATGCGCCTTCGGAGTCGGGTCGGGAAAGTTTCTCAGGTTTATGGTCAGTAACCGCGGAATTGAGGCCAACCCTGAGAAGATCAAAGCTCTGCAAGATATACGGTCACCAACAAAGCCAAAAGAGGTGCAAAGATTGACAGGTTGTGTCGCCGCCCTAAATAGATTCATATCGAAAGCCACTGACAAGTGTGTCCCTTTCTTCGACGCTTTGAGAGGAAACAAACACTTCGAATGGACACCACAGTGCGAGGAGGCCTTCCAAAAACTGAAGGAGCATTTGGGCAAACCTCTAATTTTGTCAAAACCAAACGATGACGAAGAGCTCAGCCTATACCTCTCCTTGTCCCAACACGCCGTGAGCTCCGTACTAATAAAGGAATAAGGGAAGGTACAGTTGCCGATCTATTATGTGAGTAAAAGACTCCTCGACGCCGAGTCGAGATATAGCGAAATGGAACGTCTAGCCCTCGCCTTGATGATAGCTTCGAGAAAGCTTCGGCATTACTTCAAATCCCACACAATACGAGTTCTCACAAACCACCCGTTGAGACAGGCCTTACAAAAACCGGAAACATCCGGACGGCTCCTCAAATGGTCGGTAGAACTGAGCCAGTTTGATATAAAATACATGCCGAGAACCGCTATTAAAGGTCAAGCGCTCGCCAACTTTCTGGCTGAATTCTCTCACAGGCCAACCTACACCCCATCTGAAGAAACCGAGGTTGCAAGATGGAAGCTTTACGTGGATGGGGCGTCGAGCGAAAACGGATAAGGAGCCGGCATCTTACTAATTAGCCCCGAAGGCCACAAGATTACCTCGGCGGTATGGTTCAAATTTAGAGCATCAAATAATGAGGCGGAATATGAAGCCCTAATTGCCGGACTTCGTTTAGCAAATCACTTAAAGGTCGAGAGAATCAGCGTCTACAGCGACTCCCAGCTAGTCGTCGCGCAAATAAAGGAGGAATATCAAGCGCGCGGCGAGAAGATGGGGGCATATCTAAGAAAGGTAAAAGAGGAGCTCGTTAAATACAAAAACTACGAGGTGCTCCAGATCCCGCGAGCCGAAAATGCAAACACAGATGCACTAGCAAAGCTGGCTTCGTCAAAAGATGCCGACACACTAGGCGTTGTCCCCATTGAAGAATTGGAACGGCCGACCATCGAGGAGCGCGCTGAGGCATTTAGTGTCCAAGAGGGAGAAAATTGGATGACACCACTCATACGGTACCTAATGGACGCACAGCTGCCGAATAGCAAAAATGAGGCCCGACGGATCAGGTATAGAGCCGCCAGGTACTTATTATACGATGGCCTGCTCTACCGACGAGGCTACTCAACACCTCTACAACGGTGCCTAGATGACGCCGAAGCCCAGAAGGTCCTCCAAGAAATACATGAAGGGATCTGTGGCAATCATTCCGGGGGACAATCTTTAGCGCTAAAGGTTTTGAGGCAAGGATACTACTGGCCCACGCTAAAAAAGGATGCTTTCCAGTACGCCCAACGATGCGATAAATGCCAAAGGTATGCCACGATTCCTAGGGCACCCCCAGAAAAGCTAACTTCCATTCTCAGTCCATGGCCCTTCGCCAAGTGGGGGATTGACCTGATCGGGCCATTGCATCCTGCACCTAGGGGGTTGAAATTCGCAATCATTGCGGTAGACTATTACACGAAGTGGGCAGAGGCTATACTTGCTTTCCGCCGAGCACTCAACCACCGACGCTTCGTTCTCCTCAAGATCAGGTATAGAGCCCGAAGATGAAATCCATGATTAGGGCGACGACCCCATGAGACGTCGACGGTTGATTCCGCCTGGGTCGAACACGACAAGATCCCTCGACTGCAGAAGAGGTCATTAGGAGGGGCAAGAAAGGTTAAACAACCACTGACGACAAGGGGAACGTCCCTTTTTGACATGATAGGTTACATGCAAAGATAAGAGAAGTCTGACAGCATTAATTGCAAGTTTACAAACCGCCCCCCAGGGGACATAAAAGCATTACGGAGAGTCACAGAGCCGTAATAGAAGACTAATTGGTTGAGTGAACAATACTGATTAGTGGGCTATGTCTGGGCCTAGAGCACTTGAGTGTTCCTACCTACGAAGGAAACCCACCCAGCGAAGGAAGTCCGAATATAAAAGAAGAAGGACCCCAATAGGAAAGAGGGGAGAAAAATTCAAAAGGAAAAAGAACGAGCGAAAGAGAGAGATAGTATTCATTGTAAACTATGATCTCTACAAAAGAAATATAATATATACAGTGGATGTAGCTCTGATTTTATAGAGTGAACCACTACAAAATTCTGCTTGCTCATTTACATACAGTTCGTTCAAACATGAAAATACTTAAATCAAACTAGAATCCACACTTTTATTAAACCCACGAACCGGTAATCCTAAAGGTAACCCTAAGGTATTCCGGCAAGTTTATTGTTGACGAAATCCAACCGTCAACAATTACTATTATAAATAATAATATTATTATGAATTACATATTATTAACGGCCGTGATAATAAATGAAAGTTTTGACCGAATCTCAAATGTATTAACTAACAAATAATTGTAATCAGCTGGGGAGCGACGCGGTGGTCCCGTATATATAATTGGAATATTAATTGATGATTAATAAGACTGAATACAACTGCTGTGACAAAATTAACTCAGCGTCCTTCACCATCTGCCAATTGCTTACGCCACTGACAAATTGACTATTATAGCCATATAGGCGTTTTTCTTTTGAATAATCCATAATTGTATCTATATTGTTGAAACACGTTAGATATTTAGTTCTTTTATTCCTTATATTTTCATGCAGCAAAACTACGATTTCACATGTACTATATGTTTGTGGAGGCAGTCCAGATAACCCTACTGCGCATTAGGGTTATTTCGACTGTTTTTACACATTTAATTAAATTAGGTATGAAAATCAACAAAGACCTAACGATAAAAAGTTATGGTTATTTTTCTCATACATACTCTTAAAAAAAATAACAAAGAACATTCATGGCCTTTTTTTTTTTTTTTTTTTTCTTTGAAGAATATCAAGCCGATACTAGCGTGCTACGTACCCATGGTATCAAACGTTTATATTGCTTGGAAACAAAATAATAAAATCAGTATAAGGTAATATATTCGAGGCTAGCTATATCTAATTAAACTTTTTTCTTGGAAACATATGTAAGGGATTACCTCAACGCACGTCATATATGACAGAGTTTCATGCTTTGTTCACTGTATTTTCTCAGTCTCTTATAAGTATTTCTTTTCTTTTTTTTCTTTTTACCTTGTTATTATTATTATTTTTTAAATCTTGCAACTCTCTAATTAATTTGGTCAACCTAATTCCTGCATGACTATAATTTGGAGTTTTGGACAGAACCCACAACACAAACAGTTGGGGTCAACCAAACGCCTTAATTAATCCACCGGGTCCCACCTCTCCCTTCCTCCTTCCTTCCCCATGTCTTTTATAAGCCAATTCTGCCATATGTTTTGCCACCACTACTATTACTACTACGACGATTTTATAATTTAACAATATTTATCTCCAAAAAAATAAAAAAATAAAACTGTGGAGATCATCTTGATCAAGAATTAAGATTGAATGCGATGCATTATTCAACAGCCGCCATGGATGAAGAAGCCCTATTCTTCCCTTCTTCAGACACAGATCTAGACTTGAGCTTCACCAGCATCGCCTCCACCGACCGCACCACCACCACCACCACCACCAGCGCCCGCACCAGCTTGGCCCGCAGCAGCCTTACTCTCAGCTTCAACGACCGCCTCTCCACCACCGCCGAGACTTACAACACCACCACCTCCTCTTCCTCTTCCTCCCTCCTCCGCTCCCATCGCCGCTCTTCTGACGACCCTCATTGGTCCGCCATCAAGGCTGCCACCACCCTCTCCTCCGACGGTGCCCTCCACCTTCGCCACCTCAAGCTCCTCCGCCACCTCGGCACTGGCAATCTTGGGCGCGTCTTTCTTTGCCGCCTCCGCGACTACGACAACCATGCCAACGCCAACTTTGCGCTTAAGGTAAATAAGAAAAATTATAATTCTACCCCAACTGGATAACACATATTTATATAAGTATCTTATTAAAAAAAAAAAAAAATGTCTGCCTTCATTAGGTCGTGGATAAGGAGTCTCTTAGTGCCAAGAAGCTCTCCCACGTGAAGACGGAGGCGGAGATCCTCTCCACCCTAGACCATCCTTTTCTCCTGACTCTCTATGCGCACATAGAAGTCTCCCACTACACCTGCCTCCTCATCGACTACTGCCCCGGCGGCGACCTCCACGCGCTCCTCCACCGGCAGCCCGGCAACCGCCTTCCTCTCAAGGCGGTCAAATTCTTCGCCTCCGAGGTCCTCGTTGCCCTCGAGTACCTTCACTCGCTCGGCATAGTCTACCGGGACTTGAAACCGGAGAACATCCTCCTCAGAGAGGACGGCCACATCATGCTCTCCGACTTCGACCTCTGCTTCAAGGCCGACGTGGTCCCCATTCTCGTCCAGTACACCACCAGCACCCCCACCCGCAGCCGCGCGGGCTCCCTGTCTTGTTTCGGGGAGGACGAAGAGGAGGTGGTTACGACGGATATTGTCGCGGAGCCGACGGCGGCGTTCTCGAGGTCGTGCGTCGGGACCCACGAGTACTTGGCGCCGGAGTTGGTTGCTGGAAATGGACATGGGAATGGGGTGGACTGGTGGGCGTTTGGGGTGTTGATATACGAATTGGCTTACGGTACGACGCCGTTTAAGGGTGGGAGCAAGGAGAGTACCCTGCGCAATATAGCATCGACCAGGGATGTGAGATTTCCCGAGAATGACGAAGAAGAAGGAGAAGAGATGTCGTTGTTGAGAGATTTGGTGGAGAAGCTGCTGGTGAAGGATCCCAGGAGGAGGCTAGGATGCGCCAGGGGTGCCACGGACGTTAAACGACACCCATTCTTCAGAGGGATTAAGTGGGCTTTGATCAGAAACTACAAGGCACCGGAGGTGAGAGGACTGCCGAGGAAAACGACGATGACTAAAGGGCACGTGACAACGCACGTGAGTAGCCACAGGAGACGGCGGCTCTCGCGGTGGTTGGTGAGCTGGAAGGGATCGGTGCTACTCGGTTGCTACAAGAAGAAGAAACCGTGTCGTTTCGTACACGTTTAAGGATCGATCTCATTTCAATATTAATATTTCACCCTATAGTACACATCCATGTTCCAATCACAAGATTTTACGAGTTTCTTTTTGCTTTCTTTTATTTTTCTTTTCGTCAGATGAAAAAGAAAAAAAAAAATCTAGTGGAGTACTACACATGACACTGTAAAGAAGTTATAAATATATATGTTAGGGAGAAAGAGAGAGCGGCTTTGGTATGTCGTTTGTAATTATTGAGACATGATGAGTGGATAGAGTACTTTTTCTTTCTTTCTTTCTTTGTATAATATATGGATCAAAACTAAACGTTTAATGAAAAGATTCATAGCTATCTCTTTGTAATTTTTGGGTAGTCAATAATACAAGAGTAATATTCCTAGATTTACTTGTATTACAGTCTAAGTTATTAGATCATTCGAATTATGGGAGATTTGGCATGGCAACTTCAGAAATATTGCAGCAACTGTGGTAAATATTCTGATAATTTCTAATTTTTATTCAAACCCAGTACTAACAATAATTATTATTATTTTTTTATTATTATTGCATGCACAGCACTATCACTACTTTTAATTCCGGTAACATTAAAAGTTTAAGAAATTGTACCGATATATGGCCATATCCGTTACGATATAAACCTGATTTTTGTTGCTTTTAAATACTTGTATACTTTGTGAGGGATAAAACCTCATGTGCCCCTGGCTAGGAGATTCCTCTTTCTTTAACTCTTTTACTTTAAAAATACCTTTTCCTATTATTGAGTTTTTGGAACTAAAGAGAGGGAAAATTAAAAATGAAATAGCGATGTTCGGCAATGATCTGTAATACAAAGGCATAATGCCACTATATCACCCGGCCACATATAAGAAGCACACAGCAGACTTCGGAGAGAGAGAGAGGGAGAGTAGAAATAACAAACGACATAAATACTGTCAACAACAACAAGAAAATCAAAAGACTGCACAAGCGAACTACAAAAATAAAATAAACTGTAGAAGTACAAAGGATAATAAAAAGATACAACGACAAAAAGAAAAAAAAAAAAACCGCATTTAACTGTCAAACGACAAGAATAGATTTTAAACAACAGCAACGAGGAAAACAACAACGAAAGGGACAAATGATATTGAATATCAAAACAACGTAAGAAAAATGGAAATCAATAAAAGAGTACGACAACAAAAATTTAAACGGCATTGGATGTATAAACAACAAGAATCAAAAGTACAAATAATGTCGAAGATAAAATTGAATGTAAAACCATTTGTGGTCAAATTTAGGGTTTCAATTTAGAGAAACAGCAAAATTTAACTAGTCATGATTGCAAAATTTATATCTTTACTGCCTTTTCTTACTCTTTTATTGTATAATAGGTTTTTATTCATTTATTTATTTTTTTGACATGTCAATTGAACACGATCACGATCATCATTACTGCTTAATCAATTTCATTATCTCGTGTTAAATGATGGGATATGCCACCGGCCCTTAAATAAGTTGTTAAGGTTGTATGCTTACTTACCATGATTGAAGAATGGGAGTGGAGAATAAGAGTCAATTCCATATTTACTTGCTCTTTTTGATTCTGAAATGGGAGTGAGATTGGTGGGTCCCACTCAAATTTGAGATTGAGGAATAGGATTGACACTCCTATGCCCCCCTTGGGATTGAGACTCTCATTCTTAATATTAATATTAATTTACTATCATACCCTTATTTTACTTATAAATACACAATTAAAAATAAAATTCAAAAAATAATAAATGCAACATATATTTATTATTTTATTTGCCTAATATTATAATAACACTATTTTTTATTTTTATTTAATTTTTTATTTATATTTATTTTTATATTTTAAATAGTTATACAATTTATATTTATTATTTTAGTACCCAATTATTACACTAAATATTTTAATTATGATTAATTTTAATATAATAAGTACACAATATATTTTTTAAATTGAAAATATCAAATTGATTTAAAGGGTATATTAGTACTTTTACATTTTTTTATTCCGATTCTGGGTGTAAGTAAACGTATGAATGAGATTTAGAATGACTCCGATTCCGAATCCTATCACTAAGTAAACAGCTTATTCTGACTTCGATTCCTTACTCCGAATCCTATCCACTCCGAATCTTGTCCACTCCGATTCATGCTCATTCTGATTAATGTATGACTGTCATTTACGTATAAAATTACTTGTTATTATTCTCATAGAAAAAGGCTTTATTTTAATAATAAAAGTTTTATAATTCTCAAAAAAGTTACCCTCCATGCAACGGAAAAGACTCTTGTCACGTATCTTTAGTAAGATGAGAAAATCAATATCGATTTTAATTGTCTTTTTTTCTTTTAAATATTTGTAAAGGGAAGAAAGAATGAAGAAGAAAATAAAAAATGTATCCTACTTGCAGTTCTCCTATTGGCTTGAGCACGTCACCAAACTCCAATTAAATTCCATTTCAATTAAATTCACCAAAAGAGGGAAGATTCACAATCCCTCGCAAAATCCAACGCGCAGAAAAGAGAGTTTGGTACAGACGCCAATTCGTTTTCTAGCAACATGCCATATATTGGTGACGGCGACTGGGAAGATGATTGGAGTTAAAAGCGAGCGTGTAGTTTAATTGTTTGACCGTTAAACGAGAAAAGAAGAAACAGGTCATCAGAAAGGCAGTGTTTGAGATTGTTTGTGTTAGTACTGATTGTTGATACCAGAATTTCTCATACACCGATGGCCCACCGGTGAAGTATTGTTCCCACTTGGGCCCGCCGTGACGGGTGGGGTTTTGTCCATTCGTAAAAGGCGCCTCGCTGGTAGAAGGGGTTGGTACTCTGGTACATATACCTCTCCAGACCTCCGTCTCCAACCGATGTGGGACTCTTGGCATACAACAATGCCCCCCGAGACGGGGGACTGGGGAGGCAGGTCGTGGCCAAACGTCCCCAGTGGAGTCGCCAACTGTTGATACCAGAATTTCTCACACACCGATGGCCCACCGGCGAAGTATTGTCCTCACTTGGGCCCGCCGAGACGGGTGGGGTTTTGTCCCTTCGTAAAAGGCGCCTCGCTGGTAGGAGGGGTTGGCACTCTGGTACATATACTTCTCTAGACCCCCGTCTCCAACCAATGTGGGACTCTTGGCATACAACAGTGACTACTTCGCCGGTTGGAGACGGGAGTCTGGAGAGGTATATGTACCAGAGTGCCAACCCCTCCTACCAGCGAGGCGCCTTTTACGAAGGGACAAAATCCCACCCGTCCCGGCGGGCCCAAGTGGGGACAATACTTCGCCGGTGGGCCATCGGTGTGTGAGAAATTCTGGTATCAACACTGATGATGATCAATTTCTCAATTTGATGCCACTTATTATGAGTTGTTTGGTTTCTTCATTTTGGAAAATAGGAGATGATCACGAAGAAGAAGAAGAAGGACGACAGTGAAAAAGCTATAAACAAAACAACACAATATTATAATGAAGATGATGAGATATTCAGATCCAAATTCATATTGGTATTGGTATTGGGTGAAAGTAGACGGTCATCTGCATTTTATAGAGATGCATACACAAATACGGTTTTGAAAGGAAGTAATTTGTGTTTTCCCAAATTATTTGGGTTTTCAAATGTAGAAGAATGTACGATCAATGTCATTGAATTCAAATGTTAAATATATTATCAGAAACCTGTCAATCTATTTGAAAAATTATCAGACTATACAATCTATAGACTGACTCGCATTCTACGTTTCCACCACGGTGTAAGCACAGTTTGTAAATCCTTCTCCTCAACACTACAAAAGCTTCTCAGCCCTGGAGATAAAGAAGGCGGCAAAATTAATCCAAGCTATCTTGCGATATCTTTACGTCACTGTGACCAAGGAGTTCCAAAAAAGAAAAATTTTTAAACTAAAAATGAAATAGCCTATAATTATAAGTCTTCATTTCAGCTTTAAACATGAGCATGCTATAATAATAAAAAATAAAAAAAAATAAAAAAGTAAGTGGGTAAATTTTAACTATTAATATAATCCAAACTTAAGAAAGGTTTAAAGCCCCAAAATATAAAGACCCGTTTATTTCATATATTCAAACTCAAATTATTAATTTTATTATAGTGTTATTTGAAACGTCAGAATTAAGAATCATGATATTTAAGTATACCTTCTAAATGAAAAAGGACAGGAATAAGGAGACATGTGAGCTCAATTCTTATTAAGGAGGGTGAGAGTAAATGTGAGTAAGTGATACAATTGTTGTGGTTGCGAACTTTTTTCTTTTTTAAGGTTTAAAAAAAAAAAAAAAAAAAGTGATACCTTTATCAGTGGTAGCAAGCTTAGCAAAGTGGTAATTCACAGGCTTGATTACCTGTAAAACCATTTTGGTACAACTGCCAGTGAGACACAAAAACGTATGGTTGTAACATGTACCTTGTAAAGCCACACAAAAGATTCCTTCTACAGAGAAACAAACGTCCAAACAAAATACAGACGATTGTCAAAAGATCATTCTGTACATAATTCAGGATTGACATAAATTACTAGATACAACAATAAATCAGACAGATGATTAGCATTTTCCTACTATTAAAATAACCACACTGCCTAGTCTCTATATGCAATATGCAGCAACCAAGCAAGGCAGGGCTACAAGAATAACCTCCTTTCGTCTGTGTTAATGTTTATATATAAAACCATATATCATCATCATCGTTATGTAACTGTTCTCCCTACTGCTCCTACATTCCATCCTCTTTCCTTTTCCTTCTGACTCTGCTTCTGCATTCCTTTAGGCGTATTTCTCCTTCCATTGCCGAGTAGCACCCTGTGAGCGGGTCTCCCTCGGCTTCCAATTGAAACTCTAACCCTTTCCATCCCTACATTCACACCTTTCTTCAAGTGTTGTTGCATTGGTGACTTTGTTTGAATTCTCTTTTGGAGGCTCCTCCTCAGTGTGTTGCTTAGCTTCCTAGAACCACTTTTGATAAGGTTCGGACTGTTGCAAGATGTCTGCTTAGGCAAGCAGTTAGCGTCGGACTCATCTGTGTCGTCTTTCTCATCAGCAGGGATTGGTGCCAATGGCAGGAATTGGAGCGGGATCTGCGTGGTGGTTGGGGTGCTGGGGAACGGGATGAGGGAGTTGCGCCTTGGAGCGGGTGCTGCAGGTAGCTTTCTCTTTGCCATAGGGCAAATGGAGGCTCTTCCAGTTCTCTTCAGCAGAAAAGGATGTTCAGCCATGTCGGGGTTGTTCTCTTTTTCTGTCATATCAATGTACCTGACAAATTCTTCCATTGGACGAAAGGGTACTTGGGGTTTGTAGCTGTTCTTCTCAACTAGAGGTTGGGTGGAATACACTTGGTCTTTGGCTAACACACTTGATGTGTCGGTTGTTACATTCTTGAGACTTCCTAATGGTCGGTTTCCAAGAGGCGGCATGATTGATGCTGTATTCTGCTCTTCTTGCTGATATTTTATTTGCTGTTGTTGCTGCTCAGCTATCTTTGTATCGACATGCTGACGTGCTAGCTTTCTCTCGACTAGAAGTTGTGCTTCTAATTCTTTTACCTGCAAAATAAATTTTGACAGCCAAAATTTCCACGTGTGACGTTTAATATCTTCGTGAATCTGAATTAGCGAAACAGATAGACTCTAATCAAGTACCTTGTCTTGCAGGTTTTTATTTTTAAGGTCTCTCTCCTTTAGCTTTTGTTCCAGTCCGTAAACTGTTTCCTCCAGCTTCTTCATTTGTACATCCTTGCTCTTTATGTCTATCTTTGCCTTCTCGGCCTAACAAGAAGTTATTCATGAAGACAGTTAAAACTAAAGAGATTTATAGGAACAACTACTAACGAATGATAAGACAGAGACAATAAAAGTCATTTATACCAATTGTTTGTATCTTAAATACTCCATATTATCCAGTTGCTTCTTAACTGGCCCCAACTCAACTCCTCTTACTCTACTTGCGAAGTTTAGCGAGCAGATGGTCTCACCCAAATCGCGCTCGTTAGGACTGATCTGTACAAACATGAGTGTCTTCGAATCTCCGCCTAAACAAATGTAATGACAAGTTCATCAGGGACTCATTTTTCTGAAATTCATGTTGGGAAAAGTAAAACTGAAGTTTAAACAAATCCCCTTTTGCCAATGAAAAATAAATTTCAAAATCTAAAAAATAAAAAAACTTGGAATTTCTCCATACAGCAAACTTTATATATAGTACCTAAAGAGTCTTGCAGCAAATGCGTGAGCTTGGAGTTCCTACAAAGTAAATGAAAAAACAAATTAATAAAAAGAAAGCTCCAAATGTTAAATAGGCAGTTTTCATGTTTAAGTAAATAAAAAAGTGACTGATCTATACGTCCATAACCTGAAAGGAACGTGGGGGCTTTTAGTTGCAAGTGCAGATATAACATCGCCAAGCGCAGACAGAGATCGATTGATATTTTGGGTTTCCTTGAGTCGTTCTCCTTGCACTTCTGTCTTCGCTATTCTCTCGCTTCCAGCAAGATCCACCAGCCATAGTTTGCTTCTTGTGCATTCCCCATTTAACAAATTTTCTCCCTTCACCATCACACAGTGAATGCTGTGTATTAAAAAAGAAACCGACAAAGATTAAGCAATCTGTCTGCAGACCTACATGATATAATTCAAAATGCAAAATTTCTTCGGAAAAAGATAAAAAGAGACCAGTGGGATCGGCTGCTATGCTCATTGGCATTGGTTGACCCAACAGCTCTTGCATTACTGCCAGTTTGAAGAACCTCCCAGACTTCATTCATGTTGCTTACATGTGCCTCAACCAGTCCTAGCACATGATGTACCCCTTCACCCACCTGTCTTATTTCAAGCCTACAAGTAATTGCATAACGTTAAAACCTCTATAAGAAACATGTTTAGAAGCCAGATTTTTGGCTTCTCGGTCCCAATAGCAGCTCTCACTGGTGTTTGGCAGAGATACACAAGTTATTAGTTGCTAGGAGCTCTTCTTGAAGAAGCTAGACCCACATGGCTTCTCTTGGAAGAGCTTCCATAGAAATACAAGAAAATTATATTGGAGTTTTGAATAAACACTTTTATTTATATTTTTTTAACTTTTTATTGACAACGACAAAAAATTAATAATGGATGAACTAAGATTTTCACTTGTAAGAAAATTTTACATGCCTAGACTATAAGAGGAAAGTAAACAAGACAAAAGGGTAAGAACATCACGGCTTACCTTTTTCCAGCTGCTCCTGTTTGAGTTCCTGGACCTAGTAAATCTCGTATTTGCTCATTGTACACTTCCAACACACTTACAGATACACTGTACCGATACAACTTTTGTCGCTCTGTAATTACACAAAACAGTTCCTCAAGAATTCTAAAGTTTACTCCTCGAGCTTCTTCCGTCCCCTCCATGGTAAAAGTTTTTCCAGTTCCAGTCTGTCCGTAAGCAAAAATGCAGACATTGTACCCATCTAGAACTGAGGTTGCAAATGGCACTGTGTCTTTGAAAACATCAGCTGCGCAGCACAACAAGCGAGATTTAGTTTTGGGAAATAAGAATTCTTTTAGACACTTAGTAACAATCAAACCAATGTGATGTAAACAACTCCTCTAACATTCAAGTAAGTATCATGGTTGTTTGTATACCTTGTTCTGTTTGTGGGGAAAAGACTGCATCAAACTTGAAAGTCTTTTTTACAACCCCATTTGATTTCACACTAAGCTCGCCATCTTTAGCAGATTCGAAGTCAACAACCATAGAAGCACCTGCTTCGGTTTCTTCATTGTTTAGAGGTCTACACCGGCAAAAGACCCTTATGTTTCCTACAGGAAACCTTGATCTTCAGCAAATCATTTTCACCTCTCAAAAGATATAGAATTCAAACAAGACATGGAGCTAACCTTTAAGCTCTAGCACCTTGTTGTAGAGTTCTTTCCTCTCCTTGGCCCCTTCAACAAATTTTGTCTTGAGGTGTTCATTCAAATTTGTTTGTTGATTTACTGGCCAATATCAGAAGATAAGAGAATTAAAAGACAAAAACATATAATTTCTTTTTCCAAGTCTTTTTACTCGTTCAAAAATGACTTTTATTTACTTACTAGCGGACTGGACCGTTGAACTCATTTCATTCATATCTGCAAGGAACTTCTCATATGCAGATGCCTCCTCTGCCATCTTAATGTGTTCCATTTTCATAATCTATTTAATGAAAATTCTCACAAATAAGCACATCTTCAAATTTAATCATGAGACTTGTTTTGCTTTGCTATGGTTCAGTTACCTTGAGCTTTCGGGTCAAATCTGTCAAAGAGGAGAACCATTTGCTCTTCTCCTTCACTTGTCCCTCGATTGCGAAAGCTGAAAAAGACAACAATCAATACCCAGGTCATAGATTGCTCAAAAAAAAACAAAAGCTTTTAAGAGCCAGAGAAGAGTAGTTTTCTATCTATCTATGTCCATACCCAAAGATCCGACGTGCATGGACTTGCGCATGAGCTCATTCTGGAGTTCCTCTAAAGACTTCTTAGCTTCTTGACACTCTCTACTTTTGACTTGGTTTTCCCTCTTAAGCTCCTCTAATACCATTCTCAACTCCGTCAATTCCTCCTTTTGAGACTCATACTCTCTAACCAGCTTTTCATAGTCCACTTCCACCTCAAATTCACCATTTTCCTATTGGATTCAATTATTAGAAACAAAATAAGTTTGAATTTTTCTATCGTTCCTAATAAATTGCAACACGAAAAGGATTTACCTTTGGTGATTGGCTTAAAAAATTCCCATCAGCAGAAGATGTTGTGGGATCGGGAAGGAGATGTTTGTCGTCGGAAGCTTCGGGGGGCGGCGGCGGGAGCTCAAAAGAAGCTTCTGGAGATAATTCATGATGATGATCATCATCATCTTCTTCAGTTTCTTGATGATGAAAAGTTTGGCAGAATGGGGAAAACCTAACAGAGGGAGTCTTAATCTGAATTTGGGAGTGATGAGATTCAATTCCGTTCTCCAAAGAAAGCTCAACGGATGTCCCTAAATTATTATTTTTGTCGTGACGACATTTAGTAATAGTACCAGTAGTGTCCAAGAAGTCAGGAGAATCTAAATACTTGATTTGGGGAATCTCCAAATCACGAGGAGGAGATGGAGAAGCGTCTCTCAGGGAAAACTCCATCATGGATTGCCCTGAACAAAAACAGCATTACCCAAATTCTTATAATTAATTAAACCAAAAAGGAAGGAAAAAAAAAGATGGGTTTTGCTGGGAAATGCATGAATTTACAAATACCTTGAGGATGATCAGAAGGGGGATCAAGATCTGCCATTGTTTTGTTTTGTGTTTGTTTGGCTGAAATTGAAAACGTCGTTTATTTGAATTCCTCAACTGCTGCTGGAGAATGGAGATAGATGGCTGCTAAAAACAAGTGCTCAACGAGAAAAGAAATGCTTTTTCTAACTCCATCACTCTCTCTCTCTCCTCTTCATTAGAATTTAGAAATAAAGGAAGAAAGAGAAGAAGAAAATAATCAGAGAGAGAGAGAGAATGGCGTTGATTTCGTTCGTTGATGCATTATGCATATTTCTTTGGATTCGGATGACCGTTTTGCCTTTTTATTTGAATTTTGAATTTTCTTGACCGGGTCGCTCATTATCCATTGCTATTCTATGCTTCTCTCTCTTCTTTTCTATTTCTTTTTATTTCTTTTTTTTTTTCCGTTCGTACGAGAAAAGAGAGCTTTTTTTCACATGTAATGTTATGCTCTTGTTTTCATCCTAACTAGTAACCAGTAATTCCGAACCCACTATTATTTTTATAGCTTTTAATACAAATAATTAATTAATTACAAAATAAAATAAATTCAGAATATATATGCTTTACTTCTACATAATTGGAGTAGTAGACATTCAGAGTAGTGACCTAACAGAGTGCTACGTTAGAGGGCTTATGGGAGAATAGCTTTAACAATATTTTTAGGGGAAAAAAGAAAGATGTAATTTTTTTAATGTTTTTTTTTATAAACATTAGTGTTCTCTATTTATCAACCGTTAAATTTGTATTATTTTTCAATTTAATTTGACTTTTAATAAAATTTAATACAAATTTGACGATTAATAAATAAAAAATACCGATATACCAAGGGAAAAAAAAAATACTAGAGAAAGACCCAAAAAAAAATAGAAACACAAGTCATCATTTTTTACTTACTGTTTGGATAGTACATCACAAAGAGCTTTTAAATTTATTTGACTAAATAAATCACTAGCACTTATAGTTATAAAAAGTAAATGTAATATAAAGATACAAATGGAATTTTTAATTTATCATTCACAAATAAAAGATTAAAAATGAAAATAAAACACTTTTTATAAGGATTTTTTTAAAAGTTAATCCAAACAGGCTTGTCCATCAAGATCAAAATTCTCGAGTTTGAGGTCAAAAACCTCTCGTAAGAAGTCGAGGTTGAATTTGACTTTTACAGGCATTATCCATTCTATTTTGCACGAGATCAGAGAGGGCCATAGCAATGGAGCAACGGAAAAAACTGCCAAAAATCTTGAAGGAAGCACCGAGACCCTCTTTTTTTTTTTTTTCAATTTTTCTTTTGTAGGTGTGCAATCAAAGTCAATTTCAACCAACACATAAAACAGCAAAATTTTAAATTAGGAAAAATAGAATACAATAAATCAAAACTGAATATACACCAATCCTTAGCAAAAGAGCTTTTTCAACCGTATTATGCTATAGATCCGAGAAGAAATTGTTTGAACAGTTATGTTCTGCGCTTGCATTTTTCTTCTTGGTCCCTGCAAAAACACATTTTCAACACATAACGACGGCATATTCTAATGATACAGATTGCCTACTCATGTCAAAAGAAATATCGAGAAACAATAATTATTGAGGTACCAGAAAGAAATACCTTTGTTTGACTTGGGTGGATTGACTTCCATATCCATATCCATCTCCATCTTATCGCTATCGTTGTTGTCTGCGGCCGCAGCTTCTCTCTCTAAATTGTTTCCTGGGTGTTGCAATAATTCATCCAAATCCCATATCTGCATGAGACAAACAAGAGAGATCATATATAGTAACTACTAAACAGTTGTGAAGATACTGCAACATTTATTTCCAAATATAATAATGTATACACACCCTCACATAACATTGCATGCCTGCATGGATAATATTAGAGAGAATGAGAGAGAGAGAGAGAGTGACCTTCAACATCTGATCATGTGCTACACTGCCCAGAAACTTCTTATCATGCGAAAAAGCTGCAACAGAACAAACAGAAAAGAAAAGAAAGACAGTGTTGAACATAAGAAATTGGTAGGAAAAAAGATCTAAAACTAGAAAGCATACGTGTTTGTAATTAGTAACCATGTCAAAAGACCCTCGAACCAAAGTGAAAAAAACAAGAGCATACTTTCGTTTCTAAAAATGATTATTTACCAAGGCGCTCGATGGGGTACTCTGAATGCTCTGCAATCGGTTGAATAATTCTGTTGGGTAATATGTTGACCAGGCTAAACACGCAAAATATGGGAATGTTAGTACAAATTTGAGAAATGGGCATAAAACGAAAAATTGAAATCAGAATGCAAACATATTCTTACTTGATTAGTCCATTCTCCGATCCAGTAATAATCCTATCTTCATCAAGCTGACACAAAGGAAACAGTGCATAAAGTATAAACTGAGCCATTCTGTGATGTAGAAAGAGAGAGGAAAAGCAAGAAGAAAAAAAGGTATTTCGGCAGTCCTATTCTCCTTACCTTCAACAACGCATCAATAGAGTTTGGAGACAGATCAACAAAGCGATCACTAGAAATGAAAAGGTCATGTGCATTAATCAGCAAAAAGAGAGTAATCGCTGTAGTTAAGATCTCTTAGAAACATATAGAGATGATTTCTATAATTATGACCAAAAACAAAGTACTACATATGTAAATTGACATACATCTTCAGTTGTATTTACCTGCAATCCTTAAAATACCCCCAGGAATACAGTAACAGAGTTCCAGTTTGTGATCCGCAAACAACTTTACGACCATTCTGACCATACAAAAAAGAATTAGATGTAAAGAATACCAGTAATAGCAGAAGATATTAGTATGGTAAACATATTTAAGAGAAAAAAGTCAGGATCAGGACGATATCTCTTCACATGGTTCAGTACTTGTTCATACTATTTCTTTCTTATAAGAAATCCCAGTGTCATTTTCCCTCTCTTTTATGGGATCTTTTCTTTACTTACAAGGAAATTTTAAGAATCACTGCATTGGGATAGGATTAATTGCAAAACACCAAACTGGCCATCTTCTCGTATATATTATTCAAAACCATTACTAACCACAATTGCAAACTTTTCATCAAAAAACCACAATTGCAAACATTTAACTCTTCCAAACACGTAGAAGATCTAGTGAGGGGAATTCATTCAGAGGAGCTATCCTTAAGAACTGGAAAAAAATCCTTTTTACTTTGACACATTATATATTAATTACTTTGACATAGTTGCAATTAAACACTTAACAAATGAGAGAAATGGCACCTTCACGATAACAACAGAAAGTAGCTCATCTTCTGAAAACTCGGATTGAGATTGGACCTGGAACAAAGATAGAAGTAATGAATAAATAAACAAATTTGAAAAAAAAGTTGGCCACTTAAATATATATATACTCCGCGATGATCCAGTAGTTTTAAAAGCCACATATTTATTTAATAGAAAGAACAAAATCTAACCTTATTTCTTCGCAAATTGCACACGGATAGTGTCCCATCACCACTGAAAAAGAAAAAACAATTAATATCTCAAAACTAATGAAATCCCTCATAACTTGTAATGTTATTCGAAAAGTTAATAGGCGGAATGTGGGGGTAGTACCTAGTCCCCAAGAGCCTCATGGAATCAGATGCAAAAGTCATATCTGAAACGTAATCAGTGTGTGCATTAAAAGTATTACAGCAAGAACGCTGTCTGGTATCCCACACCTTGATGCAACCTCCGTCGTCTCCGGAAGCGATGGTTGATTCCTTGATGTTTATAATCTTGTTAATGGCCTCCCTAAATAACATTCATACATTTATTTAGGTTCATCACACAATTTTTTCTTGTTGTTGCTGTTAAAGTGGTAACATTGAAGAATGAAATTGATAAAAAGTACCCATGAGCGTCTTCCAGACGGGCAATAGGAGAACCGGTTTCAACGTCGGTCGCTAAAATCGACTGGTCTGGTGATCCCGTCACTATTGCTGATACAGGATAGTTTTGTTTGTTTTTTTTTATGACAATTAATAAAATAAAATAAGAACGGTAAAGGTAAACTACTAGTAGATATTAAATACCACGGCCATTGTCGATGAATCGGAGGGCTCTGCATGATTCAGTGTGTGCGTGAACTTCCAACAACCTAAATTAATAATAGGAAATCAAACACAGAGAATGTTAGTAATTTTTAAGGAAACAATTATTAAGAAAAAAAAAAGAATTAAAATGTAAATCAAAGTCTAACCTCTGAGGCAAGGAATCAGCGCTGTATCGGTAGCTGCAAATAAAGTAGAAACACAACGAATAAACCATGATTCAATTTTCTTTTTGTCTTTAAGGGAAAAGATCAGAAAATGAGAGGAGGAGAAGGAGGAGCAAAAATTACAGAAGAAAGTCGCCATTAATGAGAGCAGCAGAAACCAGTTGATCGGAGGGATGGAAATCGATGTCGAACGGCAATTTCCCCAAGTTTATCTCCATTTCTTCTTCTTCTTTATTCAATTCAATGAACGAACAACTTTAAGAAGAAGAATAAGAAGAGAAACCCTAAAACCTCACTCCTCAATCCTCATCAACAACAACAACAACGGCAAGACGCCAATCCCCGCTTTGGGCTCCCGGCCCACCTATTTACTCGGACCTCTACTTTAATGGGCTAGGCTCCAACGCGGTGGTTGTTCGGCTTTTAGAGAAAAAAAAAAAAAAAAAAAAAAAAAAAAAAAAAAAAAAAAAAAGAAAGAAAGAAAGAAAAGCGAACAGACATGGTAGTAAATAGATGATAATTGAAGAAAAGCCATGTCTGTTGGCTTTTCTTTTTTTTCTTCAAACGAGTTAAGAGGAGCGTTCTAAATTGTGTCCATTATTGAACCTTGTATTCTTGTACTAAAACGTCTATAGATAGACTGATTTTAATTTGTTGTATCAAGTTTTCTGTAGTAAGTTCTCAGTAAGCTTCGTAATTTGTTGATTAATAAAATGTTTTTTGCATTAAATAAAAAACATAAATCTTTATACGTCTTTCTAATAAGGAGAATTCTTTGAATTTATCAAAGTTGGAGTGGACATAAAGACTTATGTCCTAACACATTCTAGATTTGTTACCCCCAATTCTTTCTTTAAAATGAAATCAATAGAGAGATGAAAATCTAGAATTGGAGAATATTTCCTTTCCTCCATTTTTTTAATTATTTTTGTACTAATTTTGGATGAACTTACTAATTTTGGATGAACTTTCAATCTCTTCTTTTTTTTCATTAAAAAAAAAAGAGAATAACAAATATTGTTAAAAAGATTGTTTCACGGAGCCAATGATATTAGCGTCGTTAAAATGAGAAAGAGAGAGAGAATTGATTAATTAGGATAAGAAAATTGTTTGTTGATAACATAACAGCTTTGGCAACATGTCCAAGTGCTTGCAAACACACAAAAAGGTTCCTCAATACTCGTAATTAAACCAAATGTTTGGGGCATGAGGACGAATCTTGCTAATCTCATTCAAAAAAAAAAAAAAATTGATTTCTGCAGTTTCATATCAAATAATATTATGACAAAAATGAATCTTCTTTTTACAAAAGAAGTTGAAATTGTAAGATTCATAAAAATTTATATACAGCGTAGTATAACATACAACACTAGTCATTTCAATTACATGTCAACGCTAGAAGAGCCTTTCAGCACCCCCCACCGCACTCCAAATAAATTGCGCCTTGGGAGCTGTTCGGATGCACACCACCGTCAGATCATTGATCGGAGAATGATAGGATACATCCCTCGACGGACGACATCAAAATTCCATATTCGTCAGGGAAAGACGCATTAGCCTCAAATTTAGAATTGCACGCCACGCCTTCTACAACCCGACTCCACCCTCCAATGCTGCTGCCATCGAAGCTGACGCCTCTTCAAGGGTACGCCTCTTTTCAACTGTGTTGAAGGCCTCAATAGTGTCTCCCTCCTCCCAATCATTGAAGTCTTCCACTCCAATTCCACATTCAAGTCCAGTACTTACCTGTCCCGCAAAAACAAAAGATTTTAAGAAAGCCCAACAACGAAAAAGAAACTAAATCCCTGTAAAGATATCACAAGAAAAAGCATCCAATAAAGACATTCCGAGTCAAGAAATCAAGCTCATGAGTATAGGCATAGGAAACGAAGACCTAGATCACAAACCAAATGGGTCAATGACTTTTCCAAAACATACCTCTTTTACGATCTCCTTAACCCGTCTCAAAGAATCGAGAACACCGACATGGACTACCTTGCCCTTTCGAAGGACACGGATGCCGCAGCCCGTAACAACTTTTCCCTCCATTACCATGCATCCAGCAACACGACCACTGCCGCTACTGAATACAACACGGACTTCAGCTGAACCAATGCTCACTTGTTCCTACAAACAGCAGATTAGGTGTTTAAATTATGACTATCACAGAAATTCCAAAACCTATATATATAAGAAATAAATGGATAAATTAAAGCACTACATATATTATATACGCCTCTAGAATTGAATGCCTTGAAGCCATGAGATCCATAATCAATCTTTTCTTTTTCTTTTTTCTTTTAAACTTTTGAAACGACCCTTAAATTGATAAATACACACACACATACACATAGTCACATTCCATTAAATAGCCACATAAAAAATGAAATACCCACATTAAGCACATATTCATACTAGAAACGCTTAATGGGAGAAAGACTTGAGAATCCATGAAAAGTGGATGAAGAAGACACAAACTGTGTACCTGGTTTTGAGAAAAAAAAACTGTGTACCTGGCATCTTATTTACAAGCTGCTCTCAAAGTTGAACAAAAAAGAAATGACAAAATGCTATGATTCATTCAACTAACCTCGACCGGCTCCAAGAGTCCTTCCATTGCATTTCGCACGTCATCAATAAGCTCATAGATAACTCTATATAGCCGAATTTCAACGCCTTTGTTCTCTGCGTAGCTTTTCACAGAACCTGGTGCTTTATTATTAAATCCCAAGATAATGGCTTTGCTAGCAACCGCAAGATCAACATCGCTGGAGCTTACATCACCCGTCGCTTCTAAAAGGAACTTTAGGGTGACGTTATCTTGCGGCAAAGTCTGTAGGGCTTGTCTCACGGCCTCAATCGAACCCTAGAAATTAGCAAAGAATAAAATATAAATACAGCTGGAGAATAAACCAACCATCAAGAGAATGTATTTATTGACTCCCACCTCAAGTAGAAAGCCTAGTCTACCTAAAAGTGAGTGTGTGGTAACTTAGAATAAATCATTACTCAATAGAACAACAAAAAATGATGCCTCCAGCAAATTAAATTTTATGTTAAAAACAGAGCCTCATGGATTCAACAGCTTTATGAGAGGAAGGATCATCTGACAGTACTTGATGAATAAGAATACATGACATTTTGGAGAAAACTCTTGGGCTTTCAAAATTGATTCTCACTTCAAATATTAAAACTTTTGAAGTTTCAAAAATAATGCTTTGTTTTAGGGACTAATTTAACGATCATGTCAAGTCGACCATTCAATAATATTGAAAAAGTCAAAAGTATTAAGCATTTTTACAGGTAAAAATAGATGTGCCATACCTGAACATCAACCTTCATGATAATATTTAGCTGATGCAAATCTAACCCAGACAGCTTTCCTGCTGCAACTGCAGAAGCTAAGGAAGAAAGAGTGACTTTCCCGTCACCTGCCTTAGCTGATATGCGCTCCTGCCACAATGACTCCGCGCGAGACTCTGCTTTTTCTCGTGCTATATCAAGGGATCCAACAACCTCAAATTCATCACCAGACATAGGGACATTATTCAATCCAATGACCTGCAACATGCAGATGATATTTTTACATGATATATTTTTTTTTTTTTAAAAAGTCTGAAAATGCACATGAAGCAGCTTCGAGAAGAAGTACAGTGGCTCTGCTAGCAATATATGCATATATCATAATCAGAAAGTTTACTTGCAAAATAAAGAAATCTGAGTTTATAATAAAGCATTAACAGATAGTATTTAACCTGAACAGGTATGGATGGTCCAGCTTCATTGACACGATTTCCATCATCATCAAATAAAGCCCGCACCTGAGAATGGGAATCAACCACCGAATTGTATTTAGGACAGACAATAAAAGAGAAGGGCAAATTAAGGGAATGAGAATTTAAAATTTCCTACACACAAACCTTTCCAAAGGCTTCTCCACAGACTACTATATCCCCTCTTTTGAGGGTTCCATTTTGGACAATAAGCGTTACTACGGGTCCTTTTGATTTATGAAGACCCGCCTCAATGACCGTGCCCTTTGCACTTCTATGAGGATTAGCCTTCAACTCTTGCAACTAAAACAAAAACATGAAAACTATTTGAATAAATGAATGCAGGTTAGCAAAAAGAAATAGGGGAAATGAACAGCGACAAGAAATCAAAAAGAAAAAGACATCTGAGAAACTTTATCCATGAAAGTGGCCAGCTGAACTAATACATTGTTGAGAAATTAAAAAGAAAAAGAACAATTGGAACAAACTATAAGAAGCGTGTCAAAGCTGATTTATTGGCATTGAAGAGATTTGACCAACCTCTGCAACAAGCATAACAGTTTCCAGGAGCTCATTAACATTTTCTCCTTTAAGAGCACTGATCTGTGAAAGACATTTAAGAGTGAAAACATGTATAAGAATATATAAAGCAGTCAGAAATCTTACAGACTGTTTCTTTTCTGTCTTTCTTTCTTTCTTTTTCTTTTGGTGAAAAAACAAAAGGCATCAAAGGGATTGCTACAAGAAACAATAACCTGGACCATCGGGATATCTCCACCCCAGTCTTCCGGCATCAGACCAATTGAAGAAAGTTCTTGCATGACTCGTTCCGGATTAGCTCCCTCTCTATCTATCTGATCCAATAGAAAAAAGAAGAATAGTTTAACGAATTGGGTGTTGGTGCCACAAAACAAGCAAAGTAATCAGACCAATAAGAGAATGATGGGTACGATCAGTAAAATAATTAGATATAACCTAACAATAATATTTTACTGTCTTCATTTTCTCTCTACTAATAGGAATTCACCCCCACCATAGTAAAATACCTTGTTTATAGCTATGACTATTGGTACTCCAGCTGCTTTAGCATGAGCTATTGCCTCGTTCGTTTGAGGGCGAATACTGTCATCAGCAGCCACTACAATGATAGCAATGTCAGTCACCCTTGCTCCACGAGCTCTCATTGCTCCGAACGCCTAGACAAGCAGACAAATTATATATCATTTAAAGTCATGAAAAGTGCCGAAATTAACAGTTCGTAAAAGCTATTTAGGGAAGGGAAATGGGGGTTGAGTGTACCTCGTGACCAGGAGTATCGAGGAAAACGCATGGTTGCAACTTGCCATCAATGGGTACCAGCACCTTATATGCTCCAATTCCTTGTGTAATTCCACCTGCTTCTGAGGAAGCTACCTGTAAATATTGACCACTCAACCATAAGTTGAACTTGAAACATTATTCTTATGGATGCTAGCACCAATTTTTTTACATAGCTCCGATACTACTATAACCTCACATCCTCTGAAACCAAAAGAAAGGAGAAAAAATGCATTTTGTTCTTAAACAACCTTAAACTACAAGAATGATTGCATAAGGAGTTTAAGGGGAAATCAAGATGATTGAGCTGCAAAATTTACCTTGCTCTTCCGGATGCAATCCAAAAGGGTTGTCTGAAAACAGAAAAAGAAAATAGAAACACATATTATCAATACTTGGCTAACAAAGTCTGCAAATACAATACTGAAAAAACAAAAAGAGAAAGAAAGAGAGACATACATAAAGGAATCGACTTAAGGAAATGTCTAAATGAAGTAATATTGATGATTGATTGGCACTTACCTTGCCATGATCCACATGACCCATAATAGTTAGGACAGGAGGCCGGTCTTCGAGCTTGTCCAAGTCTTCGTCATCAAGAAATTCCTTCTTTCTTGCCATCTCTTCCACTTTTACAGGGTCAGCATCTATGACTTCCACATCATACTCTTTGCAAACCATCTTCACGATATCTCTGTCCAGAGTTTGAACCCCGTCAGGCTTAATTCCCTTCGAGTACAAATATCCGAGAATTTCACCTTCGCTGATGGCCAGATCGTAAGCTAACTCCTCAATCAGCATACCCTTTTCACCAACCTCTAGAATTTCAACTTTGACAGGAGCAGCATCTCTAGCAGCCTGGAGTCGAGCAGCTTTCCTGCTCGCTTTACTCCACTTCCTCCCTTTCCTGGCTGCTCCAGGAATCGACACATTGAGTTCTGATGAATCCTCATCGGGAATCTCAACATCATCACGAACCATCCGTCTTCTTGATCCCCCAGCTGGAACATTTTTCTTCCGGTACTCATCTTTGAATTTTCCAGGTGGAGGGCTCTTTACCGGTTTTGTAGGAGCTAAAACAGCTTCTATTAGAGGATCCACTACTGGTTTCTTGGATGCAAATTTGTCGATCAAAATAGGCTTCCGTTCTTTTTTTCTAACTGATTCATCAGTCCCTTGTGACTTTGGAGCAGCCCCCACGTCCTTCAAGATAACAGGTTTCTTTAATGTCGGAGGTGGCGCTACAGAGGGTTTTGCTTGTAGTTTTGGTTGTGGTCTCAACGATGGCTGAGGATGAGGTCTTAAAGAAGTGGGGGTTTGAGACTTAGGTTCTTCTCTCTCGACCCTTTTGTCAGGCTTAGAATTAGATGGGTCCTTCACAACTTTCCGTACAGCAACACTATCCCCTTTACGCCAGACACTCTTCAATGTTTTAGCTTTCCGATTTGTCGTTGAGTTCAAAGGCTCGGCATTTCCAGAATTAGAACTTGAAGTAGAAGTTGCAGGTTTATTTACAGACCCGCCATTTCTAATACTAGCCAAGTCACCCGATGTCGAAATCTCAAGCTTTTCGGCCTTTTCCAAAACCTCTCCGAGAGACTCAATCACCTTACTCCTCTCTTCCTCATCATCAGAATCCCCACGAATTCCCGACGAGTCCCAACCCGCCGAGCTCATGCCTGAAAGGGGTTCATCCTTTGAGCCCGGGGGCTTCAAAACCGGCTTCCGGGGAGGCTTGAGTACGAAACCAGCTTGGTCATTCGTAGAATCATTACTTGGTCTATTATTAAAGGTGGTGTTAGAATCAAGGGAAACGGCATTGGCATTGCCTAGGTCAGAGGAGGCAACGAAATCGGTCGTTGTGACGGAATATTTACAGACAGAAACAGAGACACAATGCCATGTCTTGTTGTTAGGCCTAAAGGAGGTTCTTCTAGACAAAGCAACTCTCCTAACAAGTGAACGAGAGGAGATTTCAGAGGGTCCCACCACCATAACACTTCCCAAACTCACCAGGGAAGCCATGGAAGCCATCGTTCCTTGTCCTCCTAATAATACTACCATGAAACCAAAACTATATCTTCTAAACTGTAATGATAATAATCATCTTCTTCTTCTTCTCTCTCTCTCTCTCTATCTAGAATTCCCACATGTATAATTGAATTGTGAAGTATAATAAGCAAAATTCAGAAAGGAAATGAACAAAAGCAGTGAAATTTGGATTGCCCCAACAATAATCAGAGGAAAAAAGAGGAGCCCAGAATACAAATCAAAGAAGAAGTTCGTTACTTACCTCTCCAGTCTCAACCAAGATTGGAAATTGAGAGTGAAAAGGAAATGGGAAAGAGGGTGTGTGGCTGTGAGAGTGGGGGATAATATAACGTTAGAGAGAGAAACAAGAGAGAGAGAGAGAGAGAGAGAGAGAGAGAGAGAGAGAAGAGTATTTTGTTTTGTTTTAGACAACCAGAGGAATTGGGCGTGTGTGGCTGCTTCTCTGCCTGACAAAAATACTGGCGATAAGGCTCTCTTGGTTTTTTGGGTTTTCACCCTCGTAATGTTTTGGGATTACGCCCAAATGTGAAAAAGAAATGCTCTTTTTTCTTTCATTTCTTCTCTATTTCTGTTTTCCTGATCGCAAGTATAAAGGAAAACGATGGATTGGATTGTTTTACAATACTTCCTTTTTACTACTCTCTTTTTTTTTTTTTTCTAAATTAAGGTACAAATTCTCATTCTAATTTGCCTCATTTCTCAAACAAAAACTATTTATTTTAAAAGAATGTAAATCAATTCTCCCTCAATTTTTTTCTCTAGTTATGGACTGTCATTGTATTTCAGTTTGTACTTTTAAATGTTCCTTTTTTTTAGGCTAGTTAAAAACAAAAATCAGGCGGTGCCTTCACGCTCCCGTTCTTTTAAGAGTGAAAAGGGCATGCCTTGGAATTCAATTCACTGTTAATCCCTGTGATGAATAATAATCTATAGAATTTAATGTGGTTCACCTTCCAATTCCAATGAAAGGTCACGTCCACTGTAATATTGGACTACTTCAATGTATTAGAGAAGATACACAAAATGCCTTGATGTCGTTGGGTGTTATTCCTCTGTTTATAGCCAATTGCTAGTTAACTACAAGTATCTGAATATGAACTAATAAGGTACATAAATGTCGTTAGTATTCTTTGTGTCTGCCAATCTACGGATTATGTTGACTTTATTCTTCTTTTTGTCTCATCGATTTTTCTTAGGCGTCGATCCAAGATATATTAAGAGATAAAATCATTATGGGGGTAGTGTTGTAGCAAAACATGATCATGACATCTTGTGTTTCCATAGTATTAAGAGGTTTACTCTCAATTTTATTTTAATTCTTAATTTTTTAAACAGTGCACAGTTAGTTCTTAAAGTTTTATTCTGTTTCAGTTCCGGTCTTTTTATTAGTTTAGTGTTAAATATATGGCGAAATTTAAAGAAATTAATGACTAAAATTAGAAACATATAAAGTTTAAATACTAAAACAATAGTAAAACTAAAAGTTAATTTCCACATATATACCTAAAATTTTAAATGTTTTAATTTTAAACTCTAATCTACACATATTCTATTGAATTTTAGCGCCTAATTGATTGAATGATTGAAACCGAAACAAAATAAAATCTCAATGACCATCTGTGTAACGTTTGAAAAGTCAATGATTAAAGTATGATTGAGTGTAAACCTCATGACCATTTGTGGAATTAACGCTTTTTAAAACATCTTCTTAGTACTTTGAAGCTGATATTTGAGACGTAAAATAACCTTAGTACCGTTCTATTTAATTAACTAAAAACTAATAAATCTAAAAAAATCATGAACTTTTTTATTTTGTTGCTTTCTTTTTAATATCTTAACATTAAAATATTTTTAGATTTAAAAAAATATATTAATTTCTATTTAATTAATAAGAATGGTAGTTTATACATTATATATTTTAAAAATTAGATTCAAAGTATCAATGAGATATTTTTAAAAACATAAAGGTACTGTTTTATTATTATTATTAAAAATATAGGGGTATCAAAGCATGTTTCGCTGTAACAAGAGTATTAAAATAATTTTATCCCACATATTAATGTCACATAGCATTGAGCTGATACTATTGTGGAAAAATTAGAAGGAAACTAGCCACCACCGAAACAATTATCTAATATCATGTTTGTTTTACTAGTTTAGTTCAGTTCAACTCAGTTTGAACAGCGAGCATAGTTTAAATTAATGTTTGATAAGCATGCAATTTAAATTATATTAGCCATTTGAACTGAGTTAAACGACCCAACTTAAAGCTTAGCTCCCCATCAAGTTCAACTGTTTAAACTATTTTTAAACAATAAAAAGTGATCACTCTCTCTGCTTTCCAGACATACCAAACACAAATTTAAATGTTGTTCCCTAATCAAATTAAAACTTTAACTACACATCAAAATATCAATTCAAACTACAATTTAAACTATACAGTTTGAATTTTTTTGTTCAAGTCAAAAAATTTAAATAAATAAAATTCAAAACAATGAACTAAACGGGAATTAAGTATGGCATAGAACTTTTTTCCTCAATTTATTGTTTTTCCTCAACTTACAGGGAGAACTTAATACTTTAAACTTCAACATTATAGACTAATTAGGGCCCGTTTAGTTCGCTGATTCGAATTTTTAATTTGAGTTAAGATGTGACTTATGTGAGAACTTTTTACTGTAACAAAATAGTTAGATGTGACTGTTTTTTAGAGCTTTTTACTGTAACAAAACTCAAATTCTAAACTCGAATCGGTGAAATGAACGGTGCCTTACTGTTAAGTCAAGTTTGCAATCATTTTACGTCATCTTTCAATGGATTACTCTTTATTAAGGGTTTTTTGTATGGTACCCCCTCAACTTTTCGCGATCGGCATATTGGTTCCTTTTTTTTTTTTGTTACAATTGACTCCTTAATATTTAATTTTTTTTTTTTTTTTGCAATTGTAGTCTAATTAAAAATAGTGTTAATTTTTTAGACAAGACCATCCATGTGCGCCTCACATAACTCGCTAATGAGGGTAATGAGTGCCTTTTCACTTTCATACAAGACCGTTCATGTGCGTCTCACATGACCCACTAATGAGAGTAGTGAGCGTCTTTTTCACTTTCATAGATTATTATGTTAAAAAAAAAAAAAGCTTCGTTGCCTGACAATATGGAGATCTCAATCGGAGGGGAAAAAAAACCCACGGAGATCTAAAATCAAATGAAGATTCAAAAACAAACATGGATAATGATGGAGAAAACCAAATGAACTTTAGTGTTTTTTTTTTTCATGATATGGGTTTTTTGTTTGTTGATCTTGGTGGAATATATATGGTTTGGTTGTAGATATCCAAGGCACTAGAGATTTTTTGAAATTGAAGGCATGGGTCTGATCAGAGTTGGGGGAATGCAAAGATTTAAGGGTGTGTTTGGTAAGAGAATTCGTATCTTAATTCGAATCATGGTTTATGGTTCACTACAGTGTTTTTTCTCACAAAAAATAAACATAAATCGAAAATGGTTATAATCTCATAATTCGAATCTATAAACTAAACGTCTCCTAAAAGACGCTAGGAATTTTTTAAAGTTTTGGGCATATGTACACAAGAAGTCAGAAAATAAGAGAAGATTTGTGGCTATGAATTGCTTCCAACCCCCAAAGCTAATGCCAGACGATGCTAAGAGGAGTTGTTAGTGATGATGAAATTACTCTCTCTATTTTTTTGTTATGGAAAAAACATAGGTTTGAAAATTTTTAAACCCACTTCATTTCAGTATTTTTTTTCCTTTCTGATTTGTCTTATTAAAATAATTATTCTTATTAATACATCCCTACTAAGCAATTTTTTCTTTTACTTTCCAACCAATTCCTTCTATTCTTTCCTTTTATCTCCCCTTTTTCATTCTTTATCTTTTTTACTCTATTATATATTTATCTTTTTTTCCTTTCCCAAATTAACCCTGATAAACATACTTTTCTCTTTAATTTCCTGTTGATAAAATTTCTTATTCTGCGTATCCATATATAAATTTTCTTAAATTCTCCAATTTAAAGGGACACATGTTAATTGTTATGACAACATGCCATACCAATAAAATTGTAAAAATTTAGGTAAATCAGTTTAATGTCATGCTCTAATGCTATACTTACTAGCAATACGTGATTTCAATTCTTTTCGATTCCAATCTGGTTATCAAAAAGCACTAATGTTTTACTTTATTTTGTGTGATAGACAAAAGAACTTGACTAATTAAGGACTTATTCTTTTAGAGTTTAACTTGAGTATAATTCTTGAGTTAAATTTGAGTTATAACTTGAGTTGAACTTGTAATTTGAGTTTGTGTTTGGTTGTATACATTTAAGTTATGGTTTGAGATAAAAATCTTTTTGAGTTTGTGTTTGAATGAGTCAAAACTTGAATTTGTATTTAGATAGTATTTTAATAAAAATTCAATGCTGATAAAAATTTTTAATAGGGTATATGGGTCTAGTTTTATTCGTCTTTTCATTGTCAACGCATAGAAAAAAAAATCATCTCAATCAGAATTAAACGAAAAAGTTATAGCATTTTTAAGAATAGAAAAAATAATGTTTATTAATTTGAGTTCGAGTTTCTGAACTCGAGTTGAAGATGAAACTTGAACTCAAATTTTAGTTATAAACTCGAGTTTGAACTCGAGTTTAAACTTAAAAGAACATGAACTCGAATAAAATTCTAACTCGAGTTACTTTTTTTTTTGAGTTTTTCACTCAAAAGAACAACCCTAAAACATCTTATTCAAGTGACTTGGAATAGTTCCATCATCTATTTTTTCTATTTTTCTCTAAGAAAGATATCTTAAGAATTTTTTCTAGAAAAGTAATATTACAAGAAAAAATTATACAACATCTGCATTCTGCCCTAATCTCTCTCTCACCCATCTCTTCCCAGACGCAGCCGCTGGCTTTTTCCGTCGACCACGGATTCAAAGTTCAATGGCCGGTACCCTTGCAAGTCCGTACACTAATTTCACTCGATAGTTTTTTTCCCTGCCACCCTTGAAAAGTAAAGTGGCCATACAGTCACTTTTGACTGTTTGAAGATCCCCTGTAGATTTCTTGCTTAAAAATTTTGAGAAAATTTGATAAAAGAGACCGGAGAAAATTAGAATTTGAGAAAATAGACCAGTTTTTTTTATAACAAAAAAATGATAACGTGTATCTTATGTGGCAAAAAATGGGTCCTATTAGTCCTAGGTCATTTTCAAAAATCTCATTCCTCACAAAACCGACCGCCGCTCGACCCTCTCTTCCCCCCGAAATCGACCGCTCGACCCTCTCTCCCCCGACTGAGCTCTCTCACGACCGACCACCGGTTTTTCTCTCCGATCACCTCTCGCTGACCGCCGTCTTTTCTCTCCGATCAGTCACCAACCTCACGACCGACCGACGGCTTTCCTCTCACCTATTTCTCTCTCTCTCTCTCCGATCCACTCTCCGATCTCTCTCGTCTCGGCCGACCGACCACCTCACCAAATACCGACCGTTCATCAAAAACTGACTCCGTTCCCACAAAAACCGACCCCGACCACTCACCAAATTCCCAACCACAAAAACCGACCACTTGCTCACCAAAATCTGACTAAAATGGCATAAAAAACCAGCTCTTCTTCCTCAACTAAAACGGCCATTTCCCGAACAGTTGTCGACGAGGCAACGGAATCTGCTGAGGTAATATTCTTGTTTTACTTTTTCTTATATATTTTTGCAAGAACAAAAACTTAATATAAGCAACATTGGTCTGTTCATAGTCGGTTCTTAGTCGGTTTTGGTTCTGGTCTGTTCTCAGTCGGTTCTAGGTCGATTTTAAGTCATTTCTGGTGGTCGGTTCTTGTCGAGTAGGGTCGGTTCTTGGTCGGTTGGTGGTCGGTTCGGA
Source organism: Morus notabilis (assembly GCF_000414095.1). Classification (NCBI taxonomy): domain Eukaryota; kingdom Viridiplantae; phylum Streptophyta; class Magnoliopsida; order Rosales; family Moraceae; genus Morus; species Morus notabilis. Next base: position 95,028 of record NW_010356876.1, on the reverse strand, counting down.
GTCAGTTCTTGGTCGGTTCAGGTCGGTTTTGGTCAGTTCTGTTCGGTTTTGGTCGGTTCTGTCTGTTTGGTCGGTTCTGTAGGGATTTTGGGTCGGGTCATGGCCGGTTCAGTCGGTTCTTGTTGGTTTCTTGGTCTATTCTAGTTGGTTCTGTCGTTTTGGTCGGTTCTGACCGGTGTGTTTTTTTCTTTTTTTTTCAATATGACCTCCCAAAGTACAACACAGGTGAACTTCCTGGGATCAGACATCTAAAGATGATCATGGATCCTGTGCGCAGTATTTCCCAGTGAAAGTGACTATGAAGTCAAAGATCGAGGCTTTGGAGGTAATCAGGCATAATCTAGACCCCGAAACAGAAATGCCAATTTTCAAGGAGTCTACCTTCAGACATTTTATTTCGATGTCTGAAAATATGATCTATTTTGGAGTGTTGACACAATATCTGCTTTTGAGGCGGATAGAAACAAAAAAGAGACATGAGTTGTGGTTCATGGTTAATGGAACCACAACTAGGTTTGGAATGAGGGAATTTGCATTAATTACTGGATTGAACTGCGGGAAAACTCCAGAGCCGGACGTGATCTTGAAAGCTTCGAAGAATAGAAGATTATTGGAGCATTTTAAGTCCCACGTAGTACTTGTTGCTGATTTAAGAAAATTGCTCACAGGGAAGAAGATAAAAGGTAGCGATAAAGCAAAGATCGCTATCATTTATTTTTTAGCACAACTATTATTATCTGGGGACGAGAAGAAGACCGTCCCACTGGATTGGTTGTCTTACGTTGACGATTTAGAATTCTTCAACAGCTATCCATGGGGCAGGGTGTCTTTTGAATGCACTCTGCAGGCTTTGAAGAAGAACTTGAGAGAGAAATTCCAGAAATGGGTTCGGAAAGGACGTAATAAGAGCATCAAGGAAACCTACTCAATATGTGGGTTTCCTTGGGCCTTCCAGGTATGTCATAGAGTTATATGCATAATTTTTCATGGCCTTATAGTAAATAATACCATAATTGGTTTACTAGACTTAAAAAAATTGGTTTAACGCAAGTTTGGGCATTCGAAACATTTCCAACCATCGACGCCACGTTTGCAAAGATGGTTGAGGGACGTCTTCCCAGAATCCTCAAATGGGAGGCACGCCGGGTTTCATTGGTCGAGGTTAGACAGATAAACGACCTCATGCACAGTGGCGAGGTAAGGGTTTAAATACAATGTTTTTATAGGTGTAAATTTTACAAAATAGGCATATTTGTTTTTTTTTACAATATGTTTCCACCTAAATAATCATTGAATGTATGTTTTTTTAATATACATGGAATAACCGTACCAATTCTTTATCCCACTGAAGAGGAAATGAATAGTATGTGCATGAGGTTGTATATGCCTTATGCCGACCAAGACGATCCTAAGATTGACCAGCTTGCATCATTTTTAGACTCTGGTGCAAGAATGGTCCATGTCCAGCAACCGAAGCCTCCAAAACAATTGGCTCGTCGACAACTACTTTCCCAACAACAACAGCAACTTCCCCAACAATAACAACAACAACAACAGCAACAGCAACAGCAACAACAACAACAACCTGAGCAGTAACAACAACAACAATAGCCGAGCAAGCAAGATGGTATGTCTATTGATCACATAGTTGACATACTCTATCACAGGATGGTAGAGTACAATAGTAGACATTTTGAAGCCATCAACAAAAGGCTAGACTCGCTAGTTGTATCTATTAGAGAAATTAAGGACAATATAGCATGTCTAGCGAAACAACAATTACAGCCAAAGCCAGTGCCTGAGGAAGAACTTGACCCAAAGTTTCAACTTGAGCCTGAGGCAGAACTTGAGCCTCAGGTTCAGCCAGAGCCTGAGGATCAGCTTGAGCAACAGGTTCATTCAGAGCCAGAGTCTGAATCGAAGAATGAAAAGTGAATTAAGAGGCCCAACAAGTATATTGAGTCGCCTTACACAGATCCCCTGCGTAACGTGAGGAAGAAGATGTGGACCTTTAACGATGCTGTCAAGGCCTTCAACAAGTGGTTCGCTGATTCTAGTACGGACTCTGAGCTGATTGAGTGTGGTTTTGGAGATTGGAGGAAGGACTTCTTCCAGATCATCTTAAAGCCAGGTGAATAGTTGTTCAATGATGTAAGTAATCACAACATATTTACTAAATGTATAGTCTTATTTTTTATACCATTATCATTATACTGAATTAATTTTTTATGACTTATAGCAAATTGACGAGGCATGGGGTCTTCTATCAATTAGAAGGTCAAGG
>NW_010356876.1:91548-91887 GCF_000414095.1 Morus notabilis | reverse complement strand
CAGTTTTAAAATCTAAATAATGGCTCAGTGGAGGATTTTTTTTGACATTGGAGGAAAATGGGATGAGACTGAAAGTTGTTGGGTGTGGCATACAGATTGTAATTTAATTGGCATATATATGGATGAGAAGGATACGCTCGCGGGGTGGCACGGGCGCGCGCGCGGGGTGGCACTGGCGACCAGAACACAATAATATAGATAACAGACCAGAACCGACCAACCTAGCAAGAACCGACCAGAACAGACCAAGAACAGACCAAGAATAGACCATTGTAAAAAATTAGAGAACATACAATTTTTCATATTTTTTAGACTTTTTGGGTATTAATAAACATTGTA
>NW_010356876.1:90221-91457 GCF_000414095.1 Morus notabilis | reverse complement strand
ACAGACCAAGAACAGACTCTTGTAAAAAATTAGAAAACATACATTTTTTCATATTTTTTAGACTTTTGGGTATTAATAAACATTGTAGTTTATAAAAGTGAAAAAAAAATTGGTTAGAAATGCAAAAACCAAGAACAGACCAAGAACACACCAAGAACAGACCATTGTAAAAAATTAGAAAACATACATTTTTTCATATTTTTTAGACTTTTCTTTGGTCTGTTCCAGGTTTTCTCATTTCTAACCAATTTTTTTTTTCACTTTTATAAACTACAATGTTTATTAATACCCAAAAAGTCTAAAAAATATGAAAAAATGTATGTTTTCTAATTTTTTACAAGAGTCTATTCTTGGTCTGTCCTTGGTCTGTTCTTGGTCTGTTCTAGGAATTCTCATTTCTAACCAATTTTTCTTTTCACTTTTATAAACTACAATGTTTATTAATACCCAAAAAGTCTAAAAAATATGAAAAAATGTATGTTTTCTAATATGTTACAAAAGTCTGTTCTTGGTCTGTCATTGGTCTGTTCTTGGTCTGTTCTAGGTTTTCTCATTTCTAACCAATTTTTTTTCACTTTTATAAACTACAATGTTTATTAATACCCAAAAAGTCTAAAAAATATGAAAAAATGTAAGTTTTCTAATTTTTTACAAGAGTCTGTTCTTAGTGTGTCATTGGTCTGTTCTTGGTCTGTTCTAGGTTTTCTCATTTCTAACCAATCTTTTTTTCACTTTTATAAACTACAATGTTTATTAATACCTAAAAAGTCTAAAAAATATGAAAAAATGTATGTTTTCTAATTTTTTGCAAGAGTCTGTTCTTGGTCTGTCCTTGGTCTGTTCTAGGTTTTCTCATTTCTAACCAATCTTTTTTTCACTTTTATAAACTACAATGTTTATTAATACCTAAAAAGTCTAAAAAATATGAGAAAATGTAAGTTTTCTAATTTTTTACAAGAGTCTGTTCTTGGTCTGTCCTTGGTCTGTTTTTGGTCTGTTCTAAGTTTTCTCATTTCTAATCAATTTTTTTTTCACTTTTATAAACTACAATGTTTATTAATACCCAAAAAGTCTAAAAAATATGAAAAAATGTATGTTTTCTAATTTTTTACAAGAGTCTGTTCTTGGTCTGTTCTTGGTCTGTTCTAGGTTTTCTCATTTCTAACCAATTTTTTTTTCACTTTTATAAACCACAATGTTTATTAATACCCAAAAAGTCTAAAAAATATAAAAAAA